>NC_030852.1:58901-238559 GCF_000208745.1 Theobroma cacao
GGCACGGTAACTCAATTATATACTTACCTCCAGGGGGAGATGTTGGGTGAAGTATCTCCTGAGGTATGATTTGAGTGCACCTCACGTTCAGACCACCATGTGAGAGTGAGACTCAGCCAACGCCAAGGAACGGCTGTGTGTCAGATGTGAAAACATGTTTATGGGTATGGGTCATTGAACAGCTTTGGCGGTCTCAGTGGGATACCTTGACGAAGGTACCCGCGAGAATGATTCTGGCAGGGGCCAAGTTTAAGAAACTCATAAGCTAGGGAAATTTTGATGAAAAGAAATTGTTTGGTATAGATCGAAACGAATTTTACGTTATGAACATTATTGAAATATAACATTTTTTTTTATATTGTCTCCATCTACTTGGCTTTAGATACTTTTGATGGTAATTGTTTACTTACTAGGATTATGTAATCATAATCTCACCCCTCTTCCTATCCATTTTGTAGGTTCAGGATAATTTGTTGATAGTTGATTAAGACGAGAATTAATCTCGGAGTTGCATCCTAAAAAGTAAGGGTTCGTAGCCCTACATCTTCTTAGTCAGTTGGGGGCCCACGTGTCACTGTAAAAGTAATTTTATTCTTCAGTTATTTGATTTAAAGTATGTATGAATATATTTAGCTTTTACACCATGTTTTTGACGAGTTTCGGTATTTTTAAAGAAAAATGACGAAAATGCCCCTGTGAGCCAGAAAGTATTTTTTATTGTTTTGATTTGGAAATGACTTATGATTTTCTTGAAATGTGAGATTTAATAACTGTTGCTCACTAGGGAGATGCGGACGCTGATGCTAAGCCTTGCGGGGTTTCGATCGGCATTTAGGGTAATGAGTGCCTATCGGGACGTCGCGACGGTTGTCACGGGCTCGATGGGAGTTTCGAGTCGTGACAATTGTGGGGTGATACGGCATGCCCTAATTGTGGTGACACACTGAGTGGAAGTAGATACTTGGCGTGACACGCTGAGTGCATGCAGATTTCGGTGGTGACATGCTGATTTCTTGCAGTATTGTGGGGTGACACAGCATGCCCCAATTGTGGTGACACGCTGAGTGGAAGTAGATACTTGGCGTCACATGCTAACTTGTTCCAGTTTTTAGGGGTGACACGCCATGCCCCAATAGGGTGACACATCACGTGGTTGCAGTATTAATTTAAAGGCACTGTGTTTGAATTAAGAAAGAAAAAGTAATGTATAAAATGTAGGAATATTAAAATTAATAAAATTAATTGTATATACGAAAAAAATGTACAAACAAGGGCCGATATGTTTAGGGTTCACTCTCACAACTGTTGAAAAAAATTTCTAGAGCGTATTGGGGATGCATATTTGCAATCATATTTTACTTAACTTTGATCGATTATGATTGCAAAATATCGTCAATGTACCCTATCATGAACATACCGCAGCTGACACTATCATTCTACCGATACACTTTAGCTTTTGACAAATGAATTTCCAATGGCATCGGTGTCAAATCTCGTGTCTTTCGATGTGTTTTGTTGAAATAACCGGCTTGGTGGCAGATGATTGGCATAATTGAGCCGCACACACTCCGTTATCTTTAGCATCCGAAGTTCTTACGGAGTCCACCACCTTGATCATCCACCTCACCAAGTTGATCTTCGCTACCACCCAATGCCCACCCACATTGCAAGGCGAGAGGATGAAATCGACATCTTCCCATTTTTTGCCGTATGTCGGCTTCTCACCCTCCACGTACCCCCGTAACTCATCTAAAATTTCCATAGTCGACCGGGCATCTTTAGTTGGAAATGTGGTGTGTAGCATATGGATAGTGTCTTGTGAAGCATGTATACATTAGCGTACACTTAATGTAATAAAAAACTTAGTATTTTCATAATTGAAAAATTTTCAAATAAACTTACGAAAAATATCGTGTCAACCACGCATGCACGGGTAGTGTACAGCTTTGACTTCGGCCTTGTCATCCGCTTACAAAGTACACTGAGGCATGCGTCTATATGTTCACTAGTCATTTCTTCTTTGGGTTCCTCTAATGTTGTGAAAAAGTCAGCCCCTTGATCCCTTAATATCCTAACGTTATGCCTGTATATGTAACAGAATGAGTTCGAAAAGCCTTGGTGGATTAATGTTTAATTAAAAAACAAGATTTGCAATGTTGTTTATGAGCTTACCTCGTGCACTCATCTTTCTTGAAAGCTTTGTACACTTCAACCGTTGTGCTCTTTACATCCTAACGGGTCAATGAGGGGTCGATGTACGGGCCTGCCCTGTATTTGCTTGCCATTTTCAGCCGTGCCCGCTCAGTTGGGTTTGAAATTTGTGCTGCACGATGATGGACATCAGATGACTCTGGTGACGACAACCGTGACCCGTTGGCTTCAAGAGTGCTCTGAGGAAGATGGTCCCCTCTTGCTGCTGCCTTGACTAATGCATCGACTTGAGAAAAATGTTCTCTTTCAGCCACGACTGAGTGAAGGTCCCCCTCCCCTCTCGCAGATGCATCGATAACCGAATCGACCTAAGGAATAGGGTCTCCTTCAGCATCATATAATTGAAGGGTCACATCCCTTGCCACAGCATCATCCGGATCGGCCTCAGGAACAAGGTCTCGATCAGCACTAACAACGTCATCATGAATGTGAACACCAGGTTCATCATGCTGCACATCATCAACATTATCGTGGTCCTCACAAGCATTGTGAGATGAAGGACGCCCTTACAAAATGACACAAGTGGGAAAATTTGTTAGCTCATAAAATACCACGAACCATAAACCAAGAACAAAAAATAAAACTACACCTACTAAACGTAAATGACCAATATATGAGCAAAGTTAGAATAACGTACTTGTGATTTCAAGCGGTCTAGAATCCAAAAAACGACACGGTCCTCAAACTTCTACATCGTTAGAGTCAATGACTGAATTGAAGCCTTCAGCTCAAACATGTCTTTTTTATATCAGTGCATGATCCGTCGCAACTAAAGCTTCGTGACAACTCTGTCATTGACTTTTGTCGAATGGGTCAACTTCAATAACATATATTACTGTATTATTCAATAATCATATATGGAATTGTTGAACATTACCCGTTGAAACTTTAACATCCTTACCAGCGGCTCGTTACCACTATGCAGACGAGCAGGACCGATCGGTGGTTGAGGAGCTGTCATCGCCTCCCTCAACTATAATAACAGAAATTACTATGTTACTTGATAAACATATGTGGAAATGTTGGACACAAATCGTTAAAACCGATCTTATCGACGGGTCGTTAGCACTGTGCGTCTAAGGAAGACCTCTCAGTGGTTGAGGAGTTGTCGTCACATGGTCCAACTACAAATATAGATATGTTATTCAATAATCACATATGGAATTGTTGAACATAAACCGTTAGAACCGTCTTTACTAGCTCTTCACTGCCATTGCCATGGTAATCACCTTCCTCCATCAACTTGGGGACCAATAGCTCATCGACGATAGTAGCGGCGATGCGCCTCGGCTTCATGGCACTAGTGGCTCTTTTGTGCTTCAAGTTTCTCCTTTTTTCCCTCGCACCTAAGCCCTAGTCCACTCGATTCTCCATGTGCCGTATTAGCATGTATTGGTGGCCTTCAAATAACGGGACATCGATGTCCGCAAAATAATCCCAACTGGCCTCATCAGGGGTGGGCTCCAAGGTCTCCATTGCCCATAACTACAAAATAGGGATTGTGATTAAATTTTAGGGAAAATTATTATACAAATTTACAGTAGAAATTAGTAGCTGTTCACTCAACTGTTAAGATGACTCCAACATCTCAACTGCCTTATAGAAGTTTGTTGGCTTCTGGTTGTATTACCATCTGCACATGCGTGGGTAGACGTTGTCTTTCGAAGTAGATGGGGCAACTATCTTTCGCAAGGTCAGAATTGCTTCCATTGCCCAAAATTGTAAGTCAAATGTAACCATTATTAGATTATAAATAATAAACGATTGCAACCATAAATTATTATGTCTAAAAGAAATGAAAAATATTACGTGACAGTACCTATATCATCCACGCGAATCCATAAATGTTGTACCGTAAACGATTCTTCTGCACGTTCGAGGCAAGCACTTTGAACCCCTTCGAAAGGTAGTCCAAGGTCAGCCTTCAAACATAGTGACCCCATGAGAAGACATTCCAAGCGTCGATGTCCTCCACCAATAACAAGAGCCAAGGCATTACCCGTCTACAATAGTCTTAACCAAATAAAATGTTATTCGCGATCAAGATGAGTGCCACCTTAGTCGCGTCTCCTGGTCATTGAAAGTTGCCTTCGCAGAACGTATCAAGTAATGCTTGCAGCTTAATGCTATGCTGCCCATTCTACTATCGCGCATGAATTTTATCTGTAATAACCTCGTATCGTCGTGTGAACACATCGGGCATTCGACCAAACTTTAGTCAGGTGATAAGGTAGAACTTCTACTTTGATATGCTCGCCTTGCTTTTGTCGATGGCAAACCATAGCTCATGCTCCATTGAATCTATCACAGTGATTTGACGAATCATGATGTTATGCAGGAGACCAATGGAGAAGTAGCCTTATGGATATACGTCTAGTAGCATTTCGAAGCACGTACGTTTCACTGCATCGTACTCCCCATTTTTTTGGAGAGTTTTGTTGATGTAATGCAGTTGCGACCACTTATAATGGGTGTTAATAGTGACATTGAACGCCCACTTCTCCCTCAGCACAATAATTAAACTGTCAAGATTTTCATATTGTCTAGACTGTATCTGTAAAACATGGCACACATGCACGAGTGAGTTAACCCATAATGTTGTAACACACCATGCATATAACATAAAATATTGTAACACGCCATGCATATAACGTATAATGTTGTAACACGCCATGCATATAACGTAAAATTTTGTAGCACACAATGCATATAACGTAAAATGTTGTAACACGCCATGCATATAATGTAAAATATTGTAACATACCATGCGTATAACATAAAATGTTGTAACACGCCATGCATATAACGTAAAATGTTGTAACACGCCATGCGTATAACGTAAAATGTTGTAACATGCCATCGCTGACACGCCAATCACTATAATTACTATGTCTTTAAGCAAACTGGCCTAAAATACCCATGGCGTGTGACATGCCAATCAGTGTAATTACTGACTCGTTGCACGAACTGCCCTAAAATAACCAATCTCGTGACATGCTAAAAACCCCAAAAAAAAGTTAACCCACTACACGCCATATCTGTTATAGTTTAAAACTTTGGTACAATCATAAAACCGGGTAGAAAAATAGTTTCAACATAACAATTAAAAAAGATTGAAAAAACACGAACATATCACACAAACCTAGCAAAAAATTAATGAACAGAAGAAAGTTTTAAAAGTTTTTTTTTCAGATTGACTGACCTCTTCACTGATAATCGACATTGTTGCTGTGGTGTCGTCAAGCTTGCAAAAAACAAAGTCGAACACTCTGGTACCTTTGGGAATGAGGAATGAATCAAATCAAACTATCTGAGTTCCTTCACACAGACGTTTACGATTTTTGGAAAATATTTCAGTAAAATGAAATGGCCTCGCAATTTCCTCTATAAATATTCATTTATTCATTGAATTCATTCAATGGGAGTCCAATCGGTTTCCTCGTTATTTGCCCACTTTTTTTTCTTTTTTCAAACCATGTCGTGTCACCTATAAATTACAACACCCTGTCACACACTTTAAACCCTGTCGTGTCATGGATCTCCATGGAGTCTGACAAATTCTGAACCCTGCCGTGTCACAAATTCCCTCCATGGCATGTCACGAACTCTAAACACTAGCATATCACAGATTTCTTCCATGGCGTGTCAGAAACTCTAAACCCTGCCATGTCACAGATTCCCTCCATGGTGTGTCGCAAACTCTAAACCCTACCGTGTCACAGATTCCCTGCATGCCGTGTCACAAATTCTGAACGCTGGAGTGTCACGGATTCCCTCTATGGCGTGTCACAAACTTTAAACCCTGCCATGTCACAATGTGTCACACATTCCCACCATGTTGTGTCACACATTTCCAACATGCTATTTCACAAACTCTAAACCCTTCCTGCCACAACCGTGTCATATATGGCCTACTGTAGCACGACCATTTCATGCTTTGGATTCACATCTTTCTCCTTTCGATTCACCACCGTATTAGGGATTTCTGGTTTCACATCATTCTCCAAGCTTTCGATTCATCACAACCGATTCCTTATTCGGTTTAATATCACTCTTCTCCTATTATCTGAATGTCATGTTAAAAAATCTGAAAAACCATCTCATGCAACATTATTTTGTTTTGCACAAGCTTCGCGAAAAAAAAAATGGATGTTTTGCACAAAATTAGATGTTCGCAAATTCTTTGCATATTTATTTTCTCATTTTTCGCCTATTTGAAAGTACGCGTCAACGAAGATGGCTCATTAAGGGCATTTTTGTCCTAAAATTTATTCTCGTGGCTAAAAACAGTTAAAATTATCTACAAACTTAATTTCAAAAACACGTTATTTTTAAAGGCTAAAAAAAAATTCCCCGTTTATTTATATGATACCTTTATTTATTTTCACACTTAGAGGAATTTGAGTTGGAAGGCACACCCGTTGAAGAAGCCCCCCTTGAAAAAGGCCAAGCCCTTAGGAAAAAACTCGCCCATAAAAAAGCACATCCTTAATAATAAAAACCTTTCCTAAAAGCCCTTATAAATATCCCTTAATTTTAAAAGCCTTAATAATAAAAATCTTCCTTAAATTCCTTTAATAAAATCCCTTATAGATATGCCCTAATAATAAAAGCCTTTAATAGAATCCCTTAATAAAAATCCATTTATAGATTTTATTAATTTTTTAATTTCTTAAACGTTTAAATTTTTCTAAAATTATTAAGGATTAGTTCCATACATTTAGTTTCATCAAAAAAAATTTCCAATATTCTTTGTTTTTGTATTTTCTTTTATGTTTAAGTTCGTAGTTTTCTTCTTAGAGCACAAGAATTTCCTTTTTGGGCAGGCCTTTTCCTATGGGCGGTTTAGTTATAAGGGCGGGACTTTTCTAGGAGCCTTTCCTTGAGATCATTTTCTTAAGGGCCTTTCCTTACACATGTTAGAAAGTTAAACTCTTAACTATCATATAACAAAAAGTATAAGAAATTGTTAAAATTGTTATGAAATAAAGTAGATTTAAAAAAGTTAGAAATGAACAATTAAAAGGAATCCAGGTAAATAAAATAAAAAATCCCTAAAATTTTAAGAAATTAATTTTTTTTTTTTAAATCTAAACAAAAAGAATTAAGAAATTAAAAAAATTAAAACAAATTAAAAAAAAAGAAATTTTATAAAATTTAAAAAATAAAAAATTCAAAAAATTTAAATATTTAAAAATTTAAACAATTTAAAAAAATTTAAAAATTTAAAAAACTAATAAAAACCCATGATCTATTGACTCCATATGTTTTTTATGATAACAAAACATTCTTTATTCATTAATGTCTAACTTTATTATTTAAGTGTGCAGGATATAGTTTAATTCTCCCAAAAATCTGTTAATTAAAGGCAAGTCAAAATATTTACTAAATTTAATGAAGAGTTAATCAGTTAAAGGAAGAAAAAAGAAAATGATTAGTGAAGACAGAAATTTAGTAACTGATTAACATGGAGCCTTAATCAGTTAAGGTATAATTGGGTTTAGGGTAAAAGCAAGATAGAAAAGTTGTAATCAGTTAGCACCAAGCTTAACTGATTAAGAAGGTGCTGGAAATTGAAAATAGAGGCATGCTAATCGATTAAGGAATTAGGCTAATCGATTAGAGTACAAGACTTTAGTACCTTCAAGCGTCAAAATCAAATTTGAAAGAAGGTTGACTATTGAAGGGAGCCAAAATGGAGAAATTCAAAATTCAAAGATTTTTTAATTGATTAAAGTTGATTTTAATCAGTTAAGGTTAAAGGAATTGAAACCTCAACTAGTTAAGGGAAGAGCTAACCAATTAAAGGAAAATTACTATGTAGAGAAAAATGAAAATAGAAAGTTTTTAATCGGTTAGAACCTTCTCTAACCGGTTAACCCAATGTACATAGCTTTAAGACAATGTAAGGCAGAGAAACTATAATCGGTAAGAGCTTGCTCATAATCAATTAGCCAAACTTTGTCTACCCATTTGAATTTAAAACTAGAGGATAAAATAACGACTAAAATCGTATCAGAGTTGTTCCTAACAGCTAGAATTTGTTTTGAATAGTAAAATCTATCTCCTTAAGTATAAAAGGAAGCTCCAACGGTCAAAGAAGCAAAAGAGTGAAGCACCAAGAGTCATTTTGAGCAAAAAGCCAAAGAACCTTCACCAAAAACACTTGTTCTTCATTCTTATTTTTGAAAAAGTATTTGAGCTTGATTGTAATCTTTCTAAATCTGTAAGGGTGATCAGTTATACTTCTTTTCTTCTTTTTCTTGAGAAATTAGAGTGTGAGAAACATTGTAAAGTTTATTGTAAGGGATTAGAGTTTGGGTTAGAAGCTCACTTTGTAAACGCTTGATGAAAGCTGTCAATTCCACTAATACAGTGAAGTTGGGTTGAAAATTCTTGATTAAGAGATCAAGGTAATGGATGTAGGTCAAGGGGACTAAACCACTATAAATACTCTTACATTGTCCACTTCTCTCTACTTTTCCTTACTTGGTGTCTTTTGATTCTAACAAGTTCTAAACCTTCCTTTTTCTAGCTGATTAAAAGCTCTACAAGGTCAAAATGAATGACGTTAAAATTTTTATTGCTATTCACCCCTTTTAACACTCAAATAAGGGTGTGCAAACGATTATTTTGGGTTAGTTTGATTTTGGAGATCTAATAACTAAACTAACCGAACTCATATTTTAACAATAACCAAAATCGAACCAAACTATACAAATAACTGAACTAACTAAAACCGAACTTGACAAAAAAAATTCTGTATATATTTATTTATGCTGTATTTTTATAATAAATCAATACAGTAAAATATTAAAAATGATAATGAAAAATTATAATACATAAGATGGATACACATATAATTAAAAATGAACTACAGTGGAGAAGATATTAGGTTTAGGATTTACTTTTTATGCAAAATCTCCATAATAGCCTTACTTAAGTTCGGTTAGTTCGATTAGAAATTTTCCTAATCAAAATCGAACCGAATTAATTTTAATAACTGAACTATCCTAACCGAACTATCTAAAAAATCGAACTAATCGAATTGAAAAAATCAAACTCATTTTGGTTCGGTTTACATTTACTCACCCTTTACACTCAAATGGGGATCAATAAGTGGTATTAGAGCCAAACCTTTAAGATTAAAGCTTAACATCCTTCGGGAAAATCTACTTGGTTTTATAAAAGTCTATTATTGTTGAAGGTCAATCCAAAAATAGGCCTCTTCTAATTGATGGATCAAATTATGCTTATTGAAGCACTAAAATGTCTATCTATATTAAAGGTCTAGATTATGAAATGTGGGAGGATCTTAAATTCCCACCTCACTTAGTTTTGTCACAGGTTAGAGAATACCAAACTATGAGCTGAATGAACTGAAACTAAAGTGAAAATGGTTCAAAGTAACTTTAAAGTCATCAACACCCTCCATTATGTATTGACTCTCATTGAATTCAATAAAATCTTTAGTTGTACCATATACAAGGAGATTTAAAAGAAAACTTAAGGTCATTCATGAAGGGACTTCACTAGTTAAGGAGTTCAAAATAGCCTTACTCACCCATAATTATCAAATGTTCAAAATGGAACCGGGTGAAGACATCTCCATCATGTTTGATAGGTTTACTAATATCACAAGCAAGCTTAATCAACTTGGTAAAATCATCCCTGAACATGAGTTAGTCAAGGGATTACTTAGATGTATCCAAAAAGTTAGAAACCTAAAGTCACTGCCATCCGTGAGGCTAAAAACTTAAACACAATTACTCTTGATGAAATTTGTGGCTCTCTTTTCATGCATGAACTTAAGTTGAAAAAAGATGAAGAGAAAGAAAAAAGAGAAGCCAAAGATAAAAAGAAGAACTTAGCCTTAAAAATCACCACATTTAAGGAAGAGATGAAAATCTTTCTAGTAATGATGATGAAGAGTTAAC
Organism: Theobroma cacao; assembly: GCF_000208745.1. Lineage (NCBI taxonomy): Eukaryota > Viridiplantae > Streptophyta > Magnoliopsida > Malvales > Malvaceae > Theobroma > Theobroma cacao. The sequence goes on from NC_030852.1 coordinate 69,050, forward strand.
GATGATGGCTAGAAGATTTAAGAAACTCATAGGGCAAAAAGGTAAAAGATTTGGAAGAAAGAATTTCAAGAAAGATCAAGGTCTTTCATGGAAAAACTAGTTTAAGGGTGATGAAAATAAAAATGATGAAATGGTTTGTTTTGAATGCAAAAAACCAGGACGTTTCATATCTGAATGTCCTCTATTAAAGAAAGAATCTTCAAAAAATATGAGGAAACCAAAGAGAGCAATGGCGACAGCAACATGGTCCGATAGTAACTCCTTATGCTCAAAAGAAGAAAAAGAAAAATTGGAAGAGAAAGTAAATTTTTGCTTAATGGCAAGAAAGGAAGAATTTGAGGCAACATCTAATTCTTGTGATATTTCTTATGATGATCTGCAAGATGATTATGATTACCTATATGCTGAATTTGAAAATCTTGCTTTGAAATATAAAACTATAAGAAAAAAGGCTGTGGCATTGAATTATGAATTTAAAAAAATCAAGCATGATTTCAATTGCATTTTTTAGCAAAGATACATTTTTCAAATAGAACTCAAGCATCCAAAACTAGCTTTGAACTTTTGAAGCTAGAATTAGAAAGCAAAAATTTAGAATTACAAAGAGTAGTTGATGAAAATGTTACACTTAAAGTTGAAATAAAAGAAAGATCAAAACTAAAATTGAAAAGTGAAGAAAAGCCTAAAAGAAATACAAACCTTAGAAGGAAAATTAATGCATTCTCATGTCATTGTTATGTATGTGGTAAAAAGGTCATAAATCTTATGATTGTTATCATAATGGTAGAAATCTTCCTAAAACGAAGTTGTTTTGGGTTCCTAAAAGATCCCATGTGATTGCTAACCCTTAAAGACTTATCAAAGTATGGGTACCTTTAAAAAAAATTGAAAATTTGTTTAGTAGGTTGAGCAAGAGCAAAAGGATCAATGTTTTAAAGCTCAACCAAAGGAAAGGTAGCCTTATTGGATAGTGGTTGCTTAAGACACATGACCAAAATTGAGAAGTTATTTTCAAAGCTTGATAGGAGGAAAAACGATAGTATTTCCTTTGATGATGACTCCAAAAGTATTATCCAAGGAATTGAAACCATTGGTAACATTTCTCAAACGCAAGTCAAACATGTTTTATTTGTTAAAGATCTAAGGCATAACCTACTAAGCATTAGTCAACTTTGTGATAAAGGCTTTAGAGTATGCTTTAATTCCCGTGAATGTCAAGTGATTGATATTGATGGTAACAGAGTTGCATTCATGGGCAAAAGAATTAAGAATATGTATGTCTTATTTCTTGATGAAATTGAGTCTAGGGAATCGTGTCTTATTGCCAATGATGTGTGTGATAGTTGGTTGTGGCAAGAAGACTAGGACATGCTAGTATGCACACTTTATCAAAACTCTTAAAAAAAGACCTAATCATTGAACTTTCAAAAATATCCTTTGAAAATGACAAGGTTTGTTATGTATGTCAATTTGGGAAACAATTTAGAAATTCATTTAAATCTAAGAAAATCATATCAACTTCTAGGCCACTTAAACTATTGCATGTTGACTTGTTTGGACCAATCACTGTTGCTAGTTTAGGAGGCAAGTTATATAGCTTTGTTATTGTAGATTATTACTTTAGATATACATGTTTATATTTTCTTACTCACAAAGATGATGCATTACCAACATTTGTTAAATATTGTATAAAATTTCAAAATGAAAAAGGTCTTACGATTGTTAACGTTAAGAGTGACCATAGCGGTAAATTTGAAAATGACAATTTTAAAATATTTTGCAATAAAAATGTCTTGACCACAATTTTTCTGCTCCTAGAACTTTACAACAAAATGTAATTGTTGAAAGAAAGAGTAAGACTTTAGAAAAGAAATGGCAAGGACAATGCTTTGTGAAAAACAACTTGCTAAAATATTTTTGGGCTAAAGCTATAAATGCTGCAGCTTATATTTTGAATCGAGTTTCCATTAGAGCCATGATTTCTAAAACCCTATATGAGCTTTACAAGGGAAGAAAACCAAACACTTATCACTTAAGGAGTTTTGGATACAAATGTTTTGTTTTGAATAATAGAAAACACACCTTGGAAAAATTTGATGCTAGGAGATGAGGTAGATTTCTTAGGCTATGTATGGAACTTTAAAGCATATAAAGTGTATAACAAAACAACTTTAGTTATAGAAGAGTCAATTCATATTGTTTTTTATGGGACCAATGCTGCATAATGGAAAGTAGTATTTGATGATGATGATGCAAATGATGTTGAGAAAAAAATGGAGAAGATGAGTTTGGATAACAAAGAGAATGATGAAGAGAGCTTGAAGGAAAAAGATGAGGAAGAACCACCATTAAAAGACTTACAAAGATTTGAAGAACAACACAACAACCTTCCTAGAAGTTGGCGATTTGTAAGAAATCATCCTTAAGAACAAATCATTGGTGATCCCTCGAAAGGTATTAAAACTTAAAAGGGATTAAAAGAGGCTTGTGAATATCTTGCTTTCGTATCACAAGTGGAACCAAAGAACTTTAAGAAAGTTGAAAAGGAAAAGAGTTGGATGATTGCCATGCAAGAGGAACTTGGCAAATTTGAAAGGAACAAGGTTTGGACCTTATTTTCAAGGCCAGCCAACTATTCAATTGTTGGTACAAAATATGTTTTCAAAAACAAGATGGATGAGTTAGGAAATGTGGTAAGGACCAAAGCAAGGTTAGTTGCTCAAGGCTATAATTAAAAAGAAGGTATTGATTATGATGAAACCTTTGCACCTGTAGCTAGGTTAGAATCAATTAGATTTTTACATGCTTATGCATGCTTTATGAATTTTAAATTATTTCAAATGGATGTGAATAGTGCATTCTTTAATGGCTTTATATAAAAAGTGGTGTTGGTTGAACGGCCTCCTAGTTTTGAAGTCTTTGATAAAATTGATCATTTGTGTAAATTATATAAAGCCTTATATGGATTGAAACAGGCTCCTAGAGCTTGGTATGAAAAACTTTCAAAATTTTTAATTGAAAAAAGATATTCTAGAGGAAGTGTAGATAATACTTTATTTATTAAGAAAAATGAAACTGATTTGATTGTAGTTCAAATATATGTTGATGATATTGTGTTTGGTGCTACTAATAAAAGGTTGTGTGAGAATTTTGTTAGGAAAATGCAGGGACAATTTGAAATGAGTGTGATGGGAGAGTTAAAATTTTTAGTTAGTCTACAAATCAAGTAATGCGAGGATTAAATATTCATCAACCAAAAAAAATATACCAAAGAAATGTTGAAGAAATTTGGTGGGATGAATATGAAGTCAATTAGAACTCCCATGAGTCCTTCTACAAAGCTTGACAAAGTTAGGAAAAAATGTGGACCAAAAACTCTATAGAAGTATGATTAGCTCACTTCTTTATTTAATTGCAAGTAGGCTTAATATTTTATTTAGTGTTTACCTATGTATAAGATTCCAATCATGTCCTAAGGAATCATATTTTACTACAATAAAAAGGATTTTTAGATATCTCTTGGATACTTAAGGTTTAAGCCTATGGTATGCAAAAAGTTCATCTTTTAATCTTTTTGACTATTTCAATGTTGATTTAACTAGTAGCAAAACTAATCGGAAAAGCACTAATGGTACTTGTCAATTCCTTGAAAACATGTTTGTATCTTGGTCTTGTAAAAAATAAAATTTTGTTGCTTTATCAACTGTTAAAGCTGAATATATCTCACTAGGTAGTTGTTGTGCACAAATACTACAGATTAGGCAACAACTAAATAATTTTGGAATGACTATGCATAAAATTCCTATATATTGTGACAAAATGAGTGCCATAAATATCTCTAAAAATCCTGTTCAACATTCAAGAACTTAGCATATAGAAATTAGACACCATTTCATTAAACATATTAAAATAGATTTTGTGGATACCTTGCATCAATTAGCTAACACTTTCACAAAATCATTGAATGAAGATCAATTTTGTAAAATTAAGAGAGAATTAAGAATGCTTGACGTTAATAAAGTCTAATTGAGTTGACTTGGCCATGTTTTTGATGATTTATAGCATGATAATTATGTTTATATTTTTGTGTAATTGATTAAGAAGTGTTTTAATTAGTTAAAGGGACCTTAGAAGGAAGATAATATTCATATTAATCAGTTAAGGACTTCCTTAATCAATTAAAATAATATTGTGTTAAGGTAGCTAACCCAAGTCAGTAAGGATTTAATCAATTAAAAGCTTCCATAACTAGTTAATGCAAGTCTAATAGTTAAAAAAGGCTTTAAGTAAAAAACATAGTAATCGGTTACGACCTATTCTAGTCGATTAGAGTGCCTTAGTCAAAGAAAAAAACTGACGAGCGAGATAATTTCAATTAAAAAAAAGAGCACGAGGTACGAGAAATCACCCATTCAAAACATGGGTTAACCGGTTATTAACCCTCTATCAAAAACCCTTCAGTTACCTAGAAAACCAATCCACTAAAAGTCAAAACTCCAAAAAATTTCCAGATTCTCTAAAATACATTCACCTTTTCTTCATCTCTCTAAATCTCGACAAACCGTAAATCCACTCCATCAAAAAGCCCATGGCTAGAACTTCCCTCTCACATAACGTTTTTGACAAAGGAAAAGAGCAAAGAGTGGATGATGATTCCCTTTCTCTTCCATCAAAGAAAAAGAGAAAAATCACTTAAGGGTCTCCAATCAAGAAAAAAAGGGAAAGTTAGAAAAAAATTTCAAGGAAAAAAAAAGGAATTGTTGCTGTAAGGGTCTCCACTAGAAAAGGGAATACCTTCACCTCTCAATTTAAAAGCAAGATTCATGCTAATAGATATAAGAAGATAGAAAATACAACTATATCTTGTGAAAGTTTTTTGATTGGTTGAGCTTTGATGAGACGCCCATTGTTAAGGGAAATTTGCTGAAGTGTTTTGATGAATTAAAACTTAAAGATTTAAGTACCTTTGAAAATAGGGCATATAGTGCCACACTAGTTAAGGAATTCTATTTTAGTATTACCCAGAACAAGAATGAATTAGTCAATCAAAAGGAGTTTAAAGAAGATGGTTTGAATTTTTTTTAGTGGAAGAGAATTTCAAATCACTACCAAAGATTTTAGAGAGTTTTTGAAAACAAAATTTGAGATAGGTGAGTTTAAGATCCCTAAGAAATATGATCCTAACCCTATTTCATGGCAGAAGCAATAGCTTTAGTTATGTAAGTGCTCAAGATTTCTAGATGATGGAATTAGCTTTCAATGAAATCCCATTAAATGTAGTCAGGTTTATGATTGAAAGAATCAAGGGAACACTTTTGGGAGACAAAGCAAATTTGCCATATGGCAACATCATCTCATCCCTTGTCAAGAAAAAGGGGATTTGGAGTTTAAGGTTGATTTACTTTACATTGTGATTGAATTTCAGCTTTAAGAGCTGAACAAGTGACTCGATGATATTAATATGGAGTTGCTTTCATGCATAGCTTGTCTTGATCCACACCATTCCTTTTCAACTGTTGACAAATAAAAATTGATTTAACTTGCTAAGTTTTATCCGTTAGAATTTGATGATATACATCTCTTGGCACTTGATGATCAACTTGATAATTATATTGCAGATATGAAAAGTAATGCTAACTTTGATGATCTAAAAGGAGTTGCCAATCTTGCTCAAAAAATGGTTCAAAAGTAAAAAGATATTCGGTTTCCTTTCGTTTATATGTTGGTGAAGTTAGCATTGGTCTTATCAATTGCAACAACAATAATTGAAAGGGCATTTTCCTTTATGAATCTCATTAAAAGTATACTCCGTAACCGAATGGGAGATGTTTGGTTGAGTGATTGTTTAGTGACGCATATTGAAAGGGATGTTTTTGAAACTATAGACAATGAAGCAATTATGAAAAGGTTTCCAAACATGAAGAATAGAAGAATTTTATATCTCGATTATATGAGATTATTTTTATTAAAATGGTGACCCCTTGATTAACATCCTAGATCTACCACTGCTTCTTATCATCTCCAACATATCTCCCTGCCACCCCCACAAGGACATCTTTAAAGGGAGGTTGTTGAAACTAGGAATACAAGCCATGATTACGCCTATTCACCACCTCAAAAGCTTTTTGCACAGAATTTTTTCGACTTGCAAGTAACATACCTTTTCACTAGTTAACTGGCATAATTTGTTCCCGTTCAAACTAGAATCTCACAAATGCAAATTCAGAGAACTTCCTATAAGCAGAACGTTGGACAAACACATTCAGAACCATACTAAACTAATCACAAACTGCCTTGATAGTCGCCCATGACATCTCAATTCATAAGTTATCCACAAAAATTGAAAACAAGGATCTCCTCCATCGAGCTAACTCTGATTAATTGTGATACCTATTGCCTTGAGGCTTTCCCTACCTAAAACACATAGTTGCTCTTTCTCCACATGGCTACCTGCAAAGAAACTCTCAACTCTCTTTCATTTTTTCTTTTTGAGTTTGAACTTTGTATTATTATATACAATAATTGATATATCATAATTTTTATAATAATGATTATAATTTATTATATATTATAGAGACCACTGTGTTTTATAATGTATATTATAATTGTACAAATATAATTAATTGTATATTATATAATTAATAATATAATATTATCATTGATTAATCCGTATATCTTTAAGTATAGATATATGTTTAATTGATAATATTTTTGATATTATTATAAAGATATTTTGAATAACCTCTATTATGTTTATCAATATTATATAACATAATATAATTATGTTCTTAGCTTAATTGCAATAGTTAACAAAATCAGGTATAATGCTACTTATAATTAACATGTCTAAATATATAACTCTACTCTTAAGTGCCAAACTGCAATATATATGTTTAACTTATATTATATTTAAGTAACATACATCATGGATTAACCTAATGATATAATTAAGTACATATACTATTTTTTTAAAAAAGTATATTATTAATTGATTTAATATTTTAATATACATATTTAAATAATAAACAAACTATATAATGAATATATTTAATACAATCAATTAATATAATATATTATATATTGTAATTATTTTTTTTAAATGTATGCAATTTTATTGCTAAATATCAAAGTCAATAAACTTTGGATTTTAAGAATACAATTTAAGATAAAGAAAATAAGAATAACCCTACTTCTTAATGTTGCCCAAATTTGGAGATGTTTGGGCAACAATATCTATCCTAAAGAAGCCCACAACTCATCCACAATTCCTTTGCAAAATATGCATTAGAGGTTGTCTAAAAGGAATACCAAGATACAAGCATCAATGTTGTTATGCGGACAGCATTTAAAATGTCCAAGAACATATCCAAATGTCTAAACCAACGTCCATTATGCAACCCCCAATCCAAAGCTCACGATTTGCACTTTGACATCTCAAATTAAGAGTCATAGTAGCTTATGAAAACCTCCTAGCCTTGGACTCTTAATGAGAATGAACTCTTTTCAAACCAATCCACTTTGAATTTTAAGATTACACGTTGATTCTCATCAAACAAATCTACTAGTCTACATCTTTTATATGGACTGCAACTTTAAATTATGAGAACTCTAAGATAATATCAATTTTCTTAGTCCTCTAAATTACTGTTTACAGTTGGCATCAAGACTTGAATAAATTGATCACTTTTACATATTCCCTCCTTGGTAAGCTGATCAACCTTATTATTAATTTCTCTAAACACATGTGTTACACTCCATTGTTTAATCTTCTTTTGCAAACCTTCCATGCTAATAATCAATTCTTTATGTCTCCACTGCACCTCATTCGGATTATTGGCCCAATAAACTGCATTCATGGAGTTACTTTCTATCCATAAATTAGACTCATTACTGTACACACTGTTAATGAAGATATAAAAAGCTTCTTTAATGGCTAATAATTGGGCTTTGTTTGAATTTGTAACCCCACTAACTTAGAGAACTTTGCTTTGATCATGTCATCACTAGTACATAAAATTCCTTCAATTCCAACTTCAGTCGAACCACCTAAAGATGCTCCATCCACATTAAATTTCATCCATCCATTAGGTGGAGCTATCTATTTACTTCTGATCTTGTAGCTTTATGCCTCTGACCAATTCTAACATTATTAAGACAATGAAAAATCTCTTCAATTGAATATGGCAAATCAGGCATTTACATTTAACCCATATTGTAACTCTCAGTTTAATGATCTCATATAATTGAATCAAATCTCCTACTTTTTCATTAAAAATTATATTATTTTTGAATTCTCACAATGACCAAGTAATAGCATAGATTGCAATTAACCAAATATTAAATTGATCATTATTAGCCGTTATAGATCATTATACCATGGAAGATGTTTGAGGATTCAATGAAATAATTTAGCTCACATTCCATTTCATACACCACATGCCTCACACCTTCCAAGATTCCTCACACGTAAAGAAAAAATGGTTAACAATTTCACGACTTTTCTTACAAAGTGCACACATAGTTTTTTCAGTGCTTAGTAGTCATCTTTTTGCTAGCTCGTCCTTTACTACTACTTTCTTCCACATTAGTTGCCATAGAAACACCTTCACTTCGTATGGAACCACACCCAACCATATCCATTTCCATAGCTCGTTGTCATCCCCATATAAATTGAGGATTTTTTGGCAAAATGATTTAGATGTGTATGAGCCACTTATTGTAGCCTTCCAAATCACCTTTTTTTTATAGCTTACCACTTAACGTATGATTCCTTAGGTGACTTCAAAACCTCGCCCAATGCTTAAATTCCTAGCCAAACAATTGTAGATGAAGTTCAATTTTTCAAAGCCACTAATGATCCAACCACTCCACAAATTCGCACAATTTTCTATTTTTTTTGTTCATAGCCAATGCATAAAGACGTGGAAATCATTTTGTAAAATCATTCCAACTAGTCACTGATCTTGCCAAAATTTGATGAATTTTTCGTCACCTACAACGACACCAAGATTAGCTAAAACTTGCAAGAAAAACTTGTTAGTAGGCACAATAAGAGAAAGAATAATTTTCACATTTTTGAGCATTTAAGAGTAACTTCAGCATTAGGTAATAGGGCACATGGATCGTAGTCATTCTTCGCTATCATGATTTCTCTCCATAAGCTATCTTGTTCATTACGAAACCTCCACGACCATTTATTAAGCAATGCTCTATTTTTTACCTTCAAATCAACTAGCCCAAGACCACCTCGCTCTTTATAATTGCAAACAACATCCCATTTAATATAATTAATTCCATCACTTTGTTTACTACTAAGCCATAAAAACCTCCTTTCAATTGTTTCTAATTCATTTTTAATTCCTTTAGGAATTCTAAATAATGACATAAAATTGTTGGCAAACTGCTTAACACTAAATTGATTACTGTAATCCGTCAACAGTTTTGATTGCTAACCTACCAGTTTTGCTTTAAATAACTCTATTACAAGTTTTCAAAATTTCAAAAACGATTGATTAGCTCTCAAAGGCAACCCTAATATGTGGATGGTAATACATCCACTCGGTAGTGAATTTTGGCTACCCATGCATCAACATTTATTAAATTAGTACCAACACCAATCAAATTGCTTTTTACAAATTTATTTTTAAGTCGAAGACAATCTAAAAGCATCGAAAGACTCTTTTCATATTCAATAAACAACTTAACTCTAAAGGGCAGAATAAAAAAGTATCATCAACGTATTATAAATGAGTTAAGGTCACACCTCGTTCTCCAAAAAAAATGACATCACATAACTTGACCTCTTTAGCTTTTACCATTAAACAGCTAAATATGATGTAAAACATCTAACAAATAATTTCTTGGAGCAGGTTGAGTGTCAAAAGCCAAAACGAAAAGCCCAAAAGTCATAAATAGGCATGTTCATAATTTTAATATTTCCTAATTAGTTATGAGTCTACTTAAGAATTATAGGTATAATAGAATTTTTTATTTATTTAATTTACTTATACTAGGGCTTTAGGATAGTGATGTTCTAATTAGGAATAGAACATTTATTTTATTTAAATCTCTTGTTAACTATTTTAGTTGTAATAGACAACTAGAAATAGAGTTTTATTAGGATTTGGGCCTATAATACCATAAATAGGACTCTTAAACTTAGTTTCAGGATCATCAAATAACATTACTAAGTTCTTCTCTCAAACTTGAGTTTAAATTTTAATATTTGAAACTTGGTTATTAACCGTAAAGGCTTAATCAAGTGCTAGCCCTTATTTTTAAGCTAACTCGCTGCGTCAATTGGTATCAGAGCGGGAAAAACTTGCCCAATTTAATGACAAGTGACCCAATTATGGTAGGCGACAATTCTCATGGTGAAGATCAGGGAACTGAGACCTTGCGATTTGCAATGCAAGATCAAAGGGTGGCGTTAAAGGCTTTGGAGCAGTAAATGGATCTTAGATTCTAGCATTTAGAATGACACTTTGAAGAAATTGCAGATCGACTTAATGCTCTAGGCATAGATGCCAACAAAAATCGAAATGACGAGAGGCCACATACCAGAGATGATGTAACTCACTAATAACTCTATTATATAGAGTTATTTTGACACATCTTAGGGCTTAAATAGTTAGATCTTTGAGATTTTAGGTGCAGATTTTAGCATTTTAGTTGTTTTTCTAGTTTAAATTTGCTTACTTGTTAAGTGGTTAATTTAAGTTATTTTAGTTAAATTTTATATAATTTTATTTTAAATTACTTTAAGAGTAGTTATTACTAATTTCTCTTATTACTTTTGTAGGAAATTTGATGAAAAAAGCTCATTTGATGAAAATCAGTGTAAGTATGGTGATGGCTTCATTTGTATATGTTTCGGTATTTTGACTATATCTCTCTCAACAAAACTCCAAATGAGGTGATTCTTAGACCACTAGAATTCTAAGAAGAAGGGATACAATGTTTATGTTTACAATTTGCCTAGTTCTAATTGGATCATGGTCTAAATATTTGTCTAAGTTGGAGCACTGTAACAGTATGTATAGACTGAACATGATGTGGTATTTGGAGCATATTTGTCAATCCAGAAGTCCAATTGATGTGATTCTTAATCCATTGGAAAGCAAAGAGACAGGACTAAAATTTTTATGTTTACCATTTTACCCATTTCAGAAAATATCAAGGTGAAACTCATGTTTGAAATTGATAGATCGTCATAGCACTAGGAGAATAAGACTGCAGCATTGATGGGAGGAAGCACACATACAATTTTCCAAAGAGCTCAACGCCGCAGCGCTGGGAGATTTTTCAAAAATAAAATAAGTTGACAAGATTTTAGAAATTAGGTTATTTAGAGCCTATTTAAGGGACCTTTTTTAGAGATTTTTTGAAAGAGACAACAAGTAATTTCTCTAAAAAAGCCAAAAACAAAGTAAGAAAACAAGAAAATTAGATAGGGAATCAAGATCATAAAGTTTCAACTATTAGTTTTCTCTCTCTATTTTTGTGTTTTTCTTACTTTTTTTTACTTGGACTAATGGCTAATTTTCTTTGAATGAAGTTTTCATTAGATATTATGAACTAAACTATTTTTCTAGGACTACATTTGAACTCACATGTAACCTAAATTTTTAATTTCTTTCTTGCTTATCTTTAATGGGATTTGAATTGTTTATTCCAATTTGTTCTTTATGCTTTTAATTACTTGATCACCAATTAGATTGATTTAGGAACCTAAACAAACTTAGGAAAAGGAGTTTAGTGTAGACTAAAATTGAGATAGCATATGACCATATTAATTGAATTGCGTACAGGATAAGAATATACCTATAGGCCTTATGTATCTAGATTAGTGTATGAACTTAATGAGTCTATTTTAATTTCAATTCACATAGGGATATAGTGTTTTGGTTAAAATAAAAATTTTTTTAAGATAAGTCAGGAGACCCTTATAAATAATTGAGAATTCTGTAATTCAACCCATTGGAATAAGTTAAGGAAGAAAGGCGATATTTAGATGAAGTGTAAGGGATATTGTAATCCTAGACTTGTTTGATTTGATTTTTATCCAATTATCTTGTTGCTTTGATTTATCTTTTTAGTATAAATTTTGGTTAAATAGTTTTAGTTAATTAATTTAGTTATTTGAATTTGATTGTTTGGACAAGATTAAATTGTTTTATTTTTAGTGCTTAGCAAAATTTTATATCAATTCTCTGTGGGATCGATGTTCTGCTTGCTTATATACCATCTATTCAATACGTATACTTACATAGTGGAATTTTAACTAACACTTGTAGATAGCCTGTCAATAGACTTGTTCTTGCAAACAGCCATAGACAGTAGGTTTACATGGAGGATTCAAAAGAGGAAAATGATTATGTTGCAGAAAGATATGCTGGATATGGAAAGAATGATTATAGTGATAGAGATACTCGCGATTTCAGATTAAAGTTAGATATTCCTTGCTTTAATGGGAGTCTGAATATTGAAGATTTTCTGGATTGGATTATGAAAATAGATAGATTTTTCGAATATATGAAAATTCTAAAAGGAAAGGGTAAGACTTGTCGCTTGTAGATTTTGCATGGTGGAAAAGGTTATAGTCTAGAATGTATCGTGAAGGGAAAGCACCAGTTAGAACTTGGTATAAGATAAAGTAGTTGTTATAGAAAGATTTTCTTCTTTCTAATTATGAGCAAATTTTATTCCAACAATACCAGAGGTACCATCAAGGTCAGAAAACTGTACATGAATATATTGTAGAATTTATGAGACTAGTAAAGCATAATGACTTGAAGCAGACTGAAAGGGAATAAGTTGCCAAGTATCTAAAAGTGTTAAAGCCAGTTATTAAGGACAAGATAGGGTTACAAGTATTACGAAATTTATCTAAAACACAAAATATTGCTCTAAAGGCTGAATTGATGTTACGAGAAAAGAACAAACTTGATTAGTCTCACAAGAGTTACAGCAGGGATAATTATAGAACATCTAACGATAAGAATAAATCAGTTCATGATAGTTTTGCATGTAATGATTGGTACAAGAAAGAGAAGGCAGTTGGAAAGTAGAAAGTGATGATGCAAAGGAATGGCACAAAGCTACAAATCCCTATGCTAAACCAAATTTAGAGAAGTGTTTCAAATGTAATCAACCTGGTCATAGATCTAGTGATTGTTCTCTCAAAAAAGCAATCCATGCGGTGGAACAAGAAGAAAAATATGATAAGATTTGTTGTAATTCAGGTAGGGATAATGATGAGTATGAGGATGATGACGATGGGAAAAACTATGTGGCGAGAAGAATGATGTTGTTTCCAAAACAATAAGATAATAGTCAACGACATCAATTATTTCGAATCGAGTACACCATCACTAACCGTTTATTTGATGTGATTATTGATAGTGGTAGTTGTAAGAAAATTATTGGTAAGGATGCTGTGGAAAGTTTAAAATTTAAAGTAGAGAAACACCCTAATCCATACTCTATTGGCTGGATTAAAGTAGTAGAGAAGATTCATGTAACAGAACAGTATAAGGTACCCTTTTCCATTGGCAAATACAAGGATGAGGTATATTGTGATATTGTGGATATGAATGTTTGTCACTTTTTATTTGGTAGACCTTGGCAGTTTGATGTTGCAGCACAACATGATGGAAGAGAAAATACTTATAAATTAGAAAAAGATGGCATAAAGTTTACTTTATTACCAATAAAAGGAAGTGTCAAAACCAAAGCTTTTAAAGTGAAGGGGCGGACTTTCTTTACCCTTACTTATTGGGGGAATGAGATAGAAACTACTTTCAAGGAGTCAAAAGAGGTGCACGCTTTGATTGTGAAATGGGTGTTATCAATTGAAGAGGATCACAAGATAGTAGAGCATCCAGAAGTAGTTAAACCATTACTAGCAAAATTCAGTGAGGTGATGCTAAAAGATTTACTCGATGGTTTACCCCCATAAGAGATATTTAGCATTATATTGACTTGATTCTTGGTGCTAGTTTGCCAAACTTGCCTCATTACAAGAAGAGCCCAAAGGAAAGCGAGATTCTCAAGGAGAAAATGGAGGAATTATTGCACAAAAGACATATCCAAGAAAGTATGAGTCTGTGTGCAGTTCCCACCTTGTTAACCCTAAAGCAACATAAAAGTTGGAAGATGTGTGTGGATAGCCAAGCCATCAACAAAATTACTATTGGATACAAGTTTCCAATTCTTAAGCTAGATGACATGCTTGATAGGTTACATGGGGCTAAGGTGTTCATAAAACTTGATCTTCGTAGTGGATACCACCAAAATCGAATTAGACTTGAGAATGAGTGGAAAACAACTTTTAAGACAAAGGAAAGGTTGTACAAGTGGCTTGTGATGCCATTTGGGTTGACTAACACGCCTAGTACCTTTATGCAATTAATGAATCAAGTACTAAAACCTTTTATTAGAAAATTTATGTTGGTTTATTTTAAGGATATCCTAATCTATAGTCAATCGAAAAAGGAACATTTTTTGAGCTTGTGCGAAGTATTAACAGTCTTACAAAAAAATAAGTTGTATGTGAACTTGACAAAGTGCAGCTTTATCACAAATAAGTTATTATTCCTGGGCTCTGTAGTTAGTGTAAATGGAATTTAGGTGGATGAAGAGAAGATTAGAGCTATTAAGGAATGGCCTACCCCAAAAACAATAATAGAAGTCAGAAGTTTTCATGTTTTGGCAACATTTTATAGGCATTTTATCAAATATTTCAATAGTATTGTAGCACATATTATACAGTGCCTGAAGAAGGGGAAGTTCCAGTAGAGAAAAGAAGCTGCAACCAGTTTTACTGTACTAAATGAGAGTTATGTACCGTTCTTGTTTAGCATTACTAGATTTTGATATATTATTTGATGTTAAATGTGACACTAGTGGTGTGGGAATAGGAGCTATTCTTTCACAAAAAAAGAAACTAGTAGCTTATTTCAATGAAAAGTTTAGTGATGCAAGGCACAAATAGACCACATATAATAAAGAATTTTATTCTATTGTGCATGCTTTGAAGAATTGGGAGCATTACTTGGTTAGGCGATAATTTGTTTTGTACTCAGATCATGAGGCATTAAAGTACTTGAATAGTTAGAAATGGATCAGTAAAGACATACATGCCAAGTGGTCTCAATTTTTGCAAAAGTTTCCTTTCAAGCTGAGACACAAGGATAAAGTACAAAATAAGCTAGCAGATGCATTGAGTAGGCATGCAAATTTGCTAATGACAATGACACAAGAAGCTATGGGCTTTGATACAGTTAAGGAATTATATCATACTAATGAGGATTTTCATGATACATGAGAAAAGTGTATCACAAATCAACTTGTGGAGGATTTTTACATTCATGATGGTTTTTTAGTGCGAGGCAACTAGCTTTGCGTTTTTAGATCTTTATTTAGAGTAAAGTTGATTAGAGACTTGCATAGTGGAGGTCTTGCTGGTCATTTAGGCCGTGATAAAATGATTGCTACTGTTAGATAAAGATATTATTGGCCACATTTGAAAAGGTATGTAACAAGATTTGTGTAGCAATGTTACATATGCCAAACCACAAAGGGACAATCCCAAAATACTGGTTTGTACATGCCTTTACCTGTTCCAAAAAATATTTGGGAAAATTTATCTATGGATTTTGTGCTTGAATTGCCTCGAACACAAAGGGGCATGGATTCTATTTTTGTTACTGTTGATAAGTTTTCTAAAATGGCGCACTTTATCCCTTGCAAGAAGACTTCAAATGCAAGTGGAATAGCCAAATTGTTTTTCAAGAATGTTGTTTGTCTACATGGTGCCTAAAAACATCACTTTCGATCGAGACAGTAAGTTTCTTGGTCATTTTTGGAAGACTTTGTGGAAAATGTTTGACTCATCCTTAAATTAAAATAGCACAGCTCATCCACAAACCGATGGTCAAACTAAAACAATGAACAAAACCCTTGGCAATTTGATTCACAATATTTGTGGTGATAGACTGAAACAATGGGACTTTGCATTGGCACAAGCAGAGTTTGCTTATAATAGTGTTTTTCATAGTGTCACAAGAAAATCTCCATTTTCTATTATGTACACAAAGTCGCCACAACATGTTTTTGACTTGGTTGAGTTGCCAAAAGTTCTTGGATTTAGTGTAGCTACTGAAAATATGGCTAATTAGTTGCAATATGTTCAAGCAAAGGTAAAATAGAAATTAGAGCAAGCCAATGCTAAGTACAAGAAAGTTACAGATCAACACCGTAAAAAGTAGATTTTTGAAGTGGGAGATCAAGTAATGGTGTTTTTACAAAAAGAAAGGTTTCTAGTGGGGACTTATAGTAAGTTACAACTTAAGAAGTACAAACCATATCAGATTTTAAAAAAGATCAATGACAATGCATATGTTGTGGATTTGCCAGACACAATGAAAATTTTCAAAACATTTAATGTGGCGGATATTTACTCATTTTATTCATTAGATGAACCCTTGTATATAGATATGCAAGTTAACTCAAGGTCGAGTTTTTCTCAAGTAGAGGGGACTGACATAAAACGTCTAGCAAATAATTTCTTGGAGCAAGCTGAGTGTCAAAAGCCAAAACGAAAAGCCCAAAAGTCACAAATGGTCATGTTTATAATTCTAACATTTTCCTTATTAGTTAGAAGTCTACTTAAGAATTATAAGTATAATAAAATTTCTCTTTTATTTAATTTACTTGTAGGGCTTTAGGATAGTGATGTTCTAATTAGGAATAAAATATTTATTTTATTTAAATCTCTTGTTAACTATTCTAGTTGTAATAGACTACTAGAAGTAGAGTTTTATTGGGATTTAGGCCTATAATGCTATAAACAGGACCTTTAAGATTAGTTTTTAAGATCATCGAATAACATTACTAAGTTCTTCTCTCAAACTTGAGTTTAAGTTTCAATATTTGAAACTTGGTTATTAACCTTAAAGGCTAAGTCAGGTACTAGCCTTTGTTTTTACGCTAACTCACTATGTCAAAATACCTCTACAACAATATTAAACAAAAATGTAGATAAAAGGGATCTTTGCCTTAGCTATCTTTGCATTCTAATCGGTTTAGTAGGAAACCCATTAACAAGGACTACTAATGAAGCAATTGAGACACCCTTCATAATCCATCTCTTTCTTTTTTTGCCAAAACCCATTTTTTCCATGGTAAAGTCTAGAAATTCCTAGTTCACACTATTATATGCTTTTCAAAATCAACTTTTAGCATTAAACCCCCTTTTTATTTTTTCTCATTGAATCTACCATCTCATTACCGATTAAAGCACAATCTAATAACTACCTCCCTTAAACAAATGCATATTGATGAAATCTACAAGGAATTACGATATAAGGAATTTGGTGATGTAGAAACGAGCAAAATTGTGGAATTTGTACAAAATTGAAAAGAAAAAAATGGAAGCAGCAATCTAGAACTCCCTATAATGATTAATTTAATATCTGGTTAATTTCATTCTATGCTATTACTTGGTCATTGTGGAAATTTTGAAATGATATAATTTTCAAAGACAAAGTATGGGATGTGATTCAATTATACGAGACCATTAAATTGAGAGTTGCAGTGTGCGTAAAATCCAAATGCCTTGAGTTGCCATATTTAATGGAGGAGATTTTTCATAATCCTAATAATGTGAATAGTATTTAGATGCTCAAAGCTGTTAGACTGGAATGTCAATGGATAGCTACACTAAGTAGATAAAAATAATTAACAAACGTTGATGTTAAATTAGCTTGCCTTTTATTGATTTATTGTAAGTGGATACATATACACAAATACAATTTATCAAAAATACAAATTCAAACTATTGTTATCTACACAAATTCAAATAGTACTAACAATTTGAATAAAATAGAATTAGTTGATTTAGTGGCTTGAGTTGATTTAATAATCTGGAGAGAATCTTCAAAGGTACTTATTGACTTGGAATTAACTTCTGTTGCTGATTTGGAGTTTGTTACTAACTTGGCCATATTCCTTACAGTAGATAGTTAAAATTTAATATGGATGGGGCATCGTCAGGTGGTTTGAGTGAAGCTAGAACAGGAGGAATTTTATGATCTTGTGATAACACAGGCAAGGGAAGGTTATCTAAGTCCCTACTAATTACGGATACCAACAAAGTTGAATTATTGGCCATTAGAAAAGCTTTTTGTATTTTCACCAATAGTGTGTACAGTAATTACTACAATTTATGGATAGAAAGAGATTCTATAAATGCAATTTATTGGACCAATAATCTACAAGAAGTGCCTTGGGAACTTAGAGAATTGATTATTAGCTTGGAAGGCTTGCAAAAAAAGACTAAACATTGAAAAGTGACACATGTGTATAACGAAGCTAATAATGAGGCTAATCGACTTGCCAATGAGGGAATTTGCAAAAGTTATCAAGTGGTACAAGTATTGATGCCAACGGATTAAGATGATTGAAGTTATTCTAGAGTTCTCATAAGTCAAAGACACGATCCTTATAACAAATAAGCATTTGTTAAATTTTTGGTGAGAATCAGCATGTGATTTTAAAATTCAAAGTGCCTTGATTTGTAAGGAGTCTTTTTTTACTCAAGAGTCCATGGCGGAGAGATGTTCACAAGTCGCTAAGACTTTTTAACTAAGACGTTGTAGCATAAATGGATAGGCATGGACTAATTGGGTGCAGCACAATGGGACTTGTTTTCGGACAAGTTATATGCTGGTCGCATATCTTCTGGACAGCATTTAACACATGATTTTTGTTGAGATAAAATGAATATGAGTTTGGATGCTTTAAATGTTGTATGCATAATTCTTTTGAACAGCTTTTAACGTTGGATTTTAATCAATTGTGGGCTGCTCTAGGATAGTAAACTTGCCTAAATATCCCTAAATTTGGGCTTTAAGAAGTAGTGTTATTATTATTTATTTTATCTCAAATTGTATTCATAAAATTCAAAGTATATTAATTTTGGTATTTAGCAATAAAATTACGTACATTCAACAAAAAATATTAATAAACCAAATAATTTATATCTCTTTTAGCAAAATAATAAATAATTTATATAGAGTATTATCATTATACCATGAATATACTATTTTTTTTTTAAAAGCAAAATAGTATTCATTAATCAAAATGACCAAAGAGGAACAAGTTAATGTCTTCCTGTTTATAACAGTTACGACCTACAGTACAAACCTGATGGGTTAAATTTTTTTGATGTATTGCTAGATGCCAATTTTGGTTTATAAACTTGAATTAATCAACTTAAGGTTAATAATGAATATGATTCATTTAATCCTAACTGGACTTGGACTATAATTCATGTTTATTGCCAACATTTTAAGAACCTAATGAGTCTTACACAAAAAGTGACAAAACTGAAATTAAAATGAGAGTTATCCTATGTGAGACTTAATTGAGAACCACTAAAAAGCTTAATTAAAATCTTTCAACTTGGGGTTATTTTCATAAATACCAAAATGTTAAAAGTTAACCTTAGTATGAGTTGAAAATATAACCCAAGTGTAAATACTAAGTTGTAGCCACCCTTTCATTAACTTAAAAAGGTTAGTGTTACTTTATATTCTTAGCTGCCTCTTTAGTAGTGGTGAGAAAATGGTCTTTTCTCCATAGGTTCGGCCAACAAGGAAATACAAGGTGAAAAAGGGATTTTTAAAATCCTCCTTACTAGCATAAGGCTTATGGCCATAACCATCCCAACCTTAGAGCAAGTTTTTCGGTTTTGGCACTGTGTGGATACTATTGGAGGCTATTGGTTTGCGACAACCAAGCCCGATGTGCATGATTTTGAGTCCAAAAGTTGCTGCTCTTTGTGGATTCATACATCAAAGGACCAGAGGTAATCACATCTTTATCAAAAGAGATCTGATATTCTTACTTTTACACCAAATCATTGAAATCCAAGTGAACCTTAATTTTTTGTGATCGAGAAATATTTAATTTTTTATTACATATTTTGTTTAAATTGCATGTTCAATCACTAATAGTGGTATCAGAGCCTTTTTGGTTGTTCTTGATTTGGTTTATGCTTGGTTATTGTCAATTTCAAAAAATGGTTTTTGATTATGTGTTGATTTGATGTAATTTTGAATTTTAGAAAATTTTCAAAAACTGTTTTGATTTTCTAAAATTATAGACAGCATGTTATTCATGCTTTCAATCCTTAATTCATGGTCATTTAATCCCTTTTAAAAGTGTCCTAATAGTAGCTAAGAATTTGTATCAAATGCATAAAAAAATTAGTGAAGTTTAGGACTATTTTGTAAGTCTGTTTAGTACTGCCATGTGCAACTGTTCAAGCTATTTTTTACTTGTTTTTCTTACTGTTTAGGGTTGTTTGGGTGCAGAATTTTCAATCAATGGGTGCATAAATGTTATGCACATTTACTGGAAATTAATGGTAGCAAACAAACCTTGAAAAGTTTAAATTTTGTGGCTATTATTGCACAAGACAACTTGCTGAAAATTAAGGCAACACAATGCAGAGTTTTCTCTCCAAAATTGGACTGGTTATGGGGCCATTTACAACGATCAATGCGATGCTTAGTGGCCTTATGCCTTTATTCTTCTGTTTCCATCAAATTCAAAACTAAACAAAAGGCCTTCTAACTATGATATGTCATTTATGCCATAACTTTCACTCAATAAAGACTATGGCATAATGTTGTAACGTGCGGGTCCAAAAACTCGTCCGCTAGATGTGGGTGTTATTAAGAAGTCGTCACCAATCTGTTTTCTAAATGCAATTGGTCACCTATTGACTCAGTCCAAATCAACGAGGTCCTAAATTAATTTTAGGTTCATCGAAAGAACGATAAATTGGTCTACGATTTTTTTAGAGTTTGGTTCGAAAGTACGATTACGTACGGGGAAGGATTAGCATTCATGTGACGCCCGTTATACAAACGGTACCACTTAATTGTAGGTTATCCTATTGGAGCCTTAATTCTTTAATTTATTTCACTATGTTTTATTAATTATCATTTTTTTGTCCTCTATTTTGTTAGCAAATTAAAATATTTTATTTGGTTTTACGAGTGTGACGTGCACATGATGCGCTTGCGAAATGCATGGTATAAAATACAAATAATGCTAGATGAAAACCTTTTATCGAGGATATTTCCTGGATCCGTCCATCATATTAGTGGGATTTGGGATATTCTCTCACCTAAAGAAATATTCAAAAAACTTGCCTTCGTAAATTTAACGAATAAATCCCATCATTGGGGTAATCATCTGTTCTTTTAGAAAAAATAATATTTTGTGAAGGCGGACCTATTAGGAATAGAAGCCTTTTATTAAAGATATTCTTTAAGTCCTCCCGTCGTATTGATGGGACCCGAAAATATCTTTTCACCTGGGGAATTTTTCGAAGAAAACTCGCCTTTGCCATCTCCTTCAGAAAATCCCATCATTTGGGCTTTTACTCGTGTACATAAAATATCTATGCGCCTTAACATTTAATGATGCAATAATGATGTGTGACTTGCCTATGAAATTTAATATTTGTTTCTAAACCTTCCAATATCTTCTTTGTTATTTTTTTAAGATTTCCTTTTTATTATTTCTCTTTACAAGCATGTATATTATGAATTATATTTTTTATGTTATTTAGGTGTCTATCTACTTTACTATATAGTTTCTTTTTTTACCTAAATTCTATATCCTTTGAGCAAGATATCTTATTTCATAGTTATTATTACTTACGTATATATTTATTTCAACTTCTTCCTTTTTTTTTATCTATCCTATTCTTTTTTAAAATAACTATTATAAATCTATATTTTTTTTGTAACAAAATATTTACCTGTTATATTTTAAATGTATTCATTATTATAAATTTACCATCATTGAATATTTTTTTACTTTTTATTTATTTATTTATTGTCATGAGTATTATTATCTTTTCACAATGCTATCTTTATCTTTTGACACCTTAAGTAAATATATATCATCTGTCCTCTTACATTCATCATTATATTTATTTTGTTTATATTTTTGTCAATTGAGCATTTGTAATTTTTTTATTTATTTAGAATTAGAAATATCGAAATTCAAAATTAAAACCTTCCCACCATACTGGTGAAATCTTAATTTAAATCTCGCATAGAAAAGCTCATATGAAATTGCAACTTCTCACGTTCCAAATGAACATCCCATCATTGGTACAATTTATATATTATTCCCATGATTAATATTGAAGTACTTTGAGACCCAATTTTATATACTTTCTTAACAATTAATGTTGATCCTAATATACATTTTATTATAATTATTATTTGACTTACCTTACCATTTTTAATATTTGACATCAAATGTCTACTTTTTTTTTTACCTACATCAAAGTTCTTTATGACTAGACATTCCACCCTATTATTACATAAATGTATATTTTGTTTTATTTTAAAATATAATTTCTATTCACTTCTTTTTGTAATATTCTCTTCCTTTTTTTTTTAATACTCATTTACAAAACCCATTTTTTATAACCTATATATACATACATATGTTTCACTTACCTAAGTTTTTATTTTTTTTATAAATAAATATTCATCTAAGTTTAAGTTCTTTTTATAGCTAAACATTTTTAAAACATTTTTATTATTTCTACTATTATTATTATTATTATTCTTATATTCTTCCGTTTGTTTTAATTTCTTAACCCTAAAATATCTCATGAAATTTTTATAACATTTTTTTAAAATAATTTAAATTAACCCTGCATAATTAGATAATAATTCTAAAACCAAATGAAATGGGCTAACCCTAAACAAACCAATCCACAGTAGGTCCATAAAAAGGGTAATGGGTTTACCTTACTGGGCTAAGTTGGCCCAAGCTAACCAGCCTAATCCGTCGCCTGCTCTAAAACGCATAGTCTGGTGTTTTGCATAGCAGCTCTTAAGCCCCAACACGGCTCCGTTGGATGCAATGGAGAAGGGCTTTCCAAGCAACCAAAAACAACACCGTTTCTTTCCCCTTCTCTTTAGTTGGAACCCTAAGTATAAAAGCTATTTTTCTTTCCTCTCTCTTCATTTCCCTCTCTGATTTTCTCTCTCTAACGGTGGACGCTCTCCCTTCTCTCTAAAAATCTTTTCCTTTTTCTTACAAACCCTAACCCCAACCTTTAAACTCCTCTTTTTTACTCTCTCAAGTGGCGGCTCTACCCTATTTCCTCTACAACCCAAAATCAAGCCTCAAACTTTGTAAAAATTCCACAAAAGAGAGAAAGAACAAAAACAAATCCCCCCGGCTCTCTCTAGCTTCAACTTTTTAAGGATTTTTTGTTCTCTTTTTTTTTTTTTGGTTTTGATTGTGATTTTTGGGTTGCTAGTAAACTAGGAAATCTAGAGTTTTTGGTTCTCTGAGTTTCAAAAAGAAAAGAAAAGATTTTTTTTTTAGGGTTTCTTCGATTCTGCCTCTAAGGTTCTTTTTCATTACTGTTTATTATTTATTCTGCTATTCGAGCAATGGGTGTTGTTGGATCCCATCGTTTTTGGCCTCTGCCCAATGACATTTCTCGCTCCTGGTATAAAGCCTTTTTTCCTTATCGTAGTACGATTGTTTGGATCCTCTGTATGGCCAGCTGGCCTTTCAATTTTTTATTTTGGAATGTTCTTTATGTTTGTTTTAATTCTAACTTAGTTTTGTTTAATTATGGTGCTTGATCTGTTTTTAGGTTGAATTAATTAGTCAAATTAGCTTTTTGGTCATTAGAAAGGCTTTGGTAATAGGTTTAGAAATTAGAACCTACAGAACATATCAAGGCCCAATATAAACCTTAAAAAAAACTTATATGTTATGAAATAAATCTAAAAGAACAACTATAAAAGAAATATAAGAGAAAGTATTTAGAGGGAAAGAAAGTTTTTAGAAGGAGTAAAAAGATTTTATTCAAGTATATATTTACAAATGAAGTGAAAATGTCTATTTATAAGCTAATAACTCCTTATCTAGATTGAATTTACAAGATGAAGATAACACTTAGAAATTAGATGGATTAAATATTAATCCAATCTAATTTACATCAAATCTAGATATAGATAACATAAATGGATATTCATAAAAATATTCATAACACTCCCCCTTGAATATCCATTGTATTAAGAATATACCTCATTAAAACCTTACTAGGAAAAAACCTCATGAAAAAAAAAATCTGAGTGAAGGAAAAAGAGTACATAATCTTTTCAAGAGTACACTTTTGAAATACTGCCCCATTAAAAATCTTATCAAGAAAAATCCAGTGGGAAAAACCTTGATGAAGGAAAAAACTACAGTGTGTATTTTACTCCCCTTGATGATTGCATTATAGAGATCTTTAAAATGATTCATTCCAACTTTTCAAATGTTGTAGTAAAAAAGGCTTTAGTGAACAAATCTGCTAGATTGTCACTTGGCTGAATTTGTTGAACACTTATTTCACCCTTTTCTTGGAGATCATTAGTGAAGAAGAATTTTGGAGAATTTTGTGTTTTATTCAATCGCCTTTAATATATCCTTCCTTTAATTGTGCTATGCAAGTAGTATTATCCTCATATAACTTTGTTGGAATTTTTTTCTTGGTTGACAAGCCACACGTTTCTTGAATATGTTGAGTTACAAATCTTAACCAGACACATTCACTATTTGCTCATGAGTTGCTAAAATTTTTGTAAGGCTAGAAGAAGTAGCAACTATAGTTTGCTTTATAAAATGCCATGAAATAGCCATACCTCCATATGTGAACAAATAATCTATATGGGATCGAGTTTTGTGTAGATCAGATAAATATCCTGCATCTACATAACTAATTAAAATTTATTTTAATGCATTTGAATAATATAAGCCCATATCCATTGTTCCTCGGAGATATCGAAGTATATGTTTAATTTCATTCCAATTTTTTTAAGTTGGAGAAGAACTATATCTTGCTAATAAATTCGCAACAATTGATATATCAAGTCATGTATTGCTAGTAAGATACATTAGTGCTCCAATTTCAATAAAATACGGTACTTCAGGACCAAGGAGTTCTTTATTATCCTCACAAGGTCGGAAAATGGTCTTTTTTAACATCTAATGACCTTACAACCAATGGTGAACTCAATGGATATGTTTTCTCCATATAAAATCATTTTAGCATTTTTGTGATATAATTTGATTGATGGACAAAAGTTCTATTTGCCAAGTGTTCAATCTAAAGACCCAACAAAACTTTATTTTTTTCAAGATTTTTTCTTTCAAATTCTCTCTTTAAGTAATCTACGGCCTTTAATAACTTTTTAAGAGTTTCAATAATGTTCTAGTCATCAACATAAACAACAATTATAATAAATTCATATCTAAATCCTTTTATAAAATACATGGGCATATAGGATTATTTCTATAACCTTCTTTCAACAAATATGCATTAAGGCGATTATACCACATGTGTCTGGATTGCTTTAATCCATATAAAGATTTATTTAATTTAATCGAATAAATTTCTTGGAAATTCAAATTTTGTACTTCAAGTAACTTAAATACTTGAGGGATTTTCATATAGATATCAATATCCAATAAGCCATATAAATAGGTTGTAGCTACACTCATTAGACGTATTTTAATTTTCTCGTTTATTGCTAGACTAGTTAATATAGAATTGTAATTGTATCCACCACAGAGAATATCTTTTCATCTTCAATACTAGATCTTTAGAGAAAACCTTGTGCGACAAGCTGTGCTTTATATCTCATAATCTCATTTTTCACATTTCGTATTCGCACAAATACGCATGTATATATATCACTGGTTTTACACCATTTGGTGTATGAACTACAGGTCCAAAAACTTCACATTTTGCAATTAAATACATTTCCTCCTTAATTGCATCTTTCCACATTGGCTAATCCTTTCTATATCTACATACTTCAATAAATATAAGTTCAAGATCCTCGCTTTTCTTTCATAATATTGAGCTCTATATTATATACAAAATATCGTCGACGTTTATTTACCAGTTCCGTCTTTTCTCATCATGACATAATTGATTGAGATTTCTTTATTTTAACTAATTTCAGGTACCTGAATTTCTTCTGAAAAGTTTATCAATTATGTCAAAGGTCTCTTCTAGAGTTTCTACTTCCTCGTCTGACCATCTTAAATATTTGCTCTTTTCTTTTTCAAGGATTTTATCTTTGGAACCGATTGGTCTTAACACTTCTGGCGTGCCTTGTCCTACAAGGACATTAATGTTAATAAGAGCATTTATAGTTGGTATATAAGATTTAGTTATTCCTTTTAGATCAGTAAATACGTCTAGCAACTGATTTACTATATTTTGCAAAATAATTATCTTTTGAACTTCAAGTTCATATTGCTTTGTGTGATGATCAAAACTAGATAATGATAATTCATTATAAGAATTTTTCTTTTTCAGCTGCTTATTTTTTCTCCCCCTAATGTTGGAAAAATTATTTCATCAATATGACAATTGACAAACTTTGACATGAATAAATCTCCAATTGATTATTCTAAATATTTAATTACAAATGGAGATTCGTATCCAACATATATTCCTAACCTCCTTTGAGGACCCATCTGTGTGCATTGTGGTGGAGCAATTGAAACATATATCGAACATCCAAAAATTCTTAGATGAAAAATATTTGGTTCTTGACCATAAACTAATTGTATAGGGAGAATTTAAAATAACTCATTTGGCCTGATGCATACAAATGCTACTGTATCCAAAATGGCATACCCCTAAGTAGACATTGGGAGTTTGAATTTCATAAGCTTGCAATTAGTTGGAAGTGTTTAATAAATAATTCTGCTAGATCATTTTGTGTATAAACATAAGCCACAAGCTGTTCAATAGTTATTCCAACTAATATACAATATTAAAGGCTTGAGATGTAAATCCACCAGTATTATCAAGACAAATAATCTTGATTACATAACTAGGAAAATGTGCTTGCAAATGAATGATTGTAAATGCCAAATTGTAAGCTGATAATAAGCACACATGTGACCATCTAATCAATGCATCGATTAAAACTGTAAAATATCTAAATAGTTCACATGATAGATGTATGAATCCACATGTAATCTTGAATATTATTAAAAAATATAAGAGATTCAATCCCAACTTTAGCTGATGATAGCCTTATAATTTATTTATCTTCAGAGCAAACAGTACATAAAATTCATTAGATTGAAAAATCTTCTGATTTTTCAATGAATGATAAATTTTCAATCATTTTTTGCATCATTATTGATCCGAAATGGTCCAACCGGTCATGCCAAACATTAAAATCATTAGTAAACTTCTAGTTTACTATGAGTTTCAACTATTGTAATATTTGTATAATTTAATTCTAAGAATAGAGCGAGTAATATTTTTCAACACACACTTTCTACTTGAGATAATAGATGTAATATAGAGGTATTAAGTGTCTCTTTCATTTGTTGTCTCAATATGATATTTATTCAAACGAATATCTTTAAAACTTAATAAACTTTTTTGAGACTTAATAGAAAATAGTACATCCTCTATTACTTTATTTCTCAAGATAGTAAAATATTAGCTCTTATGGAGCCTTCAATTAATTTTAGACTACCAGATATTGAATTGACATTGACTTTTTTTTTTCCGTTGTCAAGTAAGAAAAATATTTCTTGTCTTGAAATATAGTGTGTGTTAGAGCAATATCTGCTAGACATATATTTACATCGTAGATCTTAGATCCATTAATATGAATATCCATAAATATATACAATAAGAAACTTACAAGTTAACATAAAAGAATATTAAATATAGAATTAAAACATATAATACGAACACATCATTTAAACATATTAAAGCATCTTCATAATATAGTTATACTAAATATACCAATTATTATTAAGTTCATTCTCAGATATTTCTATTACCAATCGAATGATCAATTCCTTTTTCAGGACAAGAAAATTAATAATAGATATTTCTATTACCAATCATGTAATCAATTCCTCTTTCAGGTTGAACAAATATCTTGATGTGCTATATCAACTTGGCCATGATTAAAATTATCACAAGATGTTTTAATTCTCAGTGATGCTTAATAAAATTTAAGATGTATAACAGGTACGTGACCAATGATATTTTATGCCACATCAATAACAATATGTTTTCTATATTCCTTTTATTCTTTTCATTATTTATCCACTTTTGGTGGGTTACAAGTATTTATCCACTTTTTGATGGGTTATCCACTTCTAATGAGTTAGTAGTTTAAGGTATCCATCTACTTTTAGTGCATTGAAAATATTCATCTATTTATGGTAAGTTATAAGTATACATCCATTTTTGGTGGGTAATCCACATATAAAGGGTTATCCACTTCTAGTGGATTATTCATTTTTTTAATGAGTTAAGGCATCCATCCACTTTTGATGGTAAAATTATCTATCCACTTTTAGTGGTAAAATTATTCTTAAATTTAGATGACAAAATTATTCATCCACTTCTTGTGGTAAAATTATAATTAAAATAGTAATAATGTAAATTATTATGGCCATCATAATTAAATGATGTTGTGTTAATAGATGGATTCATGATTATAACCATAATTATTAAATAATATCGCATTCACTTCAGGGAATTGACGAATTTATAATTTTTTATTAGTAGCTCGTTTGTCGCATTTACTTCAGGAAATGAACATTCATAATTTTTATTAGTAGCTTGTTTGTCACATTTACTTTAGGGAACGGACAATTATGGTTTTTCATTAATAGTTATATAATAGCAAATTCACTTTTCAATCAAGAGACAAAATATATACTAAATATAGTAAAATTTATATTAAAGTTGATTTTTAGGAAATGAAAATACTAAAAAGATATCAAGTTACTTACCTAATTTTTTAAAATCAGAAATCAAAACCCCCAATCATTGAAATCCTTTTGAAGCTTGAAGATGATGAAAACATAATAATTCTCAAACTTGAGAGATCAGAAATCAAAACCTAATTATTGAAATCCTTTTAAAGCTTGAAGATGATGAAAACATAAAAATTCTCAAACTTGAGAGATTAGAGAATCGTGCTGATAACGTGATATGAAATAAATCTAAATGAACAACTATAAGAGAAATATAAGAGAAAATATTTAAAGAGAAAGAAAGTATTTAGAAGGAATAAGAAGATTTTGTTTAAGTATATATTTACAAATGAAGTGAAAGAGTCTATTTATAAGCTAATAACCTTTTATCTAGATTAAATTTATAAGATGAAGATAACACTTAAGGATTAGATAGATTAAATCTTAATCTAATATAATTTACATCAAATCTAAATATAGATAACATAAATGGATATTCATATAAATATTCATAACATTATAAAATAAATAAAAAAATATAATTAAAATAAAAGTAAATAAATAATATAAAAATAAAAAAGTTGAATTAAATTAGTCAAAATTTTTTTTTGGTCATTAAAAAAGCTTTGTTAATGAGTTTAGAAATTAAAACCTACAGAACACATCAAGGCCTAGTATAAAACCTTAAAAAAAAATTATAAAATAAATAAAAAAGAAAATATAAGTAAAATAAAAGTAAATAAATAAAATAAAAATAAAATGATGTCCACTCAATAAACTCTAATTTGGTCTACACAAACTGAAACCGTTTCAGGAAACGCTAAATCCTGTTAGATCAGGAAGGATTTCCCTAATGCAACTCCTTTGCGGCTTGGTCTCACTTTGACCCCTACATTCGTCTGCATTTAATTCGAGGCTTAATCCGTATTGTTCTCATTTCTTCCCAAGGTACATCCACTTTCAATTTTTTTTTTTTAGTTTTTCTCGTGGATATTTCCATGTCCTCTGCTATCTTGAGTGATCCTTTTTGTAGTTGAGAAAAAATTTAGACTAGAGAAGGGGCATTGAGGGGCATAAATGGGTGGAACCTAGATAAGGAGGGGGAGGCGAGTCATAGAGTTGGGTTTTGGAGTTTTCTTTTGCTTCATCCTTGATCAACGACATTAAATAGAATAGTGTTGAAATGC
The DNA here is from genome assembly GCF_000208745.1 of Theobroma cacao. Taxonomy (NCBI): domain Eukaryota; kingdom Viridiplantae; phylum Streptophyta; class Magnoliopsida; order Malvales; family Malvaceae; genus Theobroma; species Theobroma cacao. Next base: position 99,097 of record NC_030852.1, read on the forward strand.
CTTTTGGAATTTCTGAGTTTGGATTTGGTTTAGCAGTTAGCAGGAATGGAGGAGTCGGCGCTCAAAGAAAATTCTTCCGTTGCTACTGACGAAGAGCATGACTTAAATCATGGGTGAAATTTAAGCTATTTTGTTGATTGTTTTTGTGAAATTCCTCCACTAGTAGGACTGATCATATTTTCTTGTGATTTTAGAAGCATGGACTCCAACCTTGAGATTGCTCAAGAAGAAGAACAAGTTAGGGGCATATTGCAAGTTGTTTCATCTACTGGAAATTTTTGGTATTAGATTTGTTCTTTTTCTTTTGGTATGAATTTGTTGTTAACTCTGTTTATTTATATTTACATATGAATTTGGTATTACCAACTAGGTCCTCAAGGTTAATGGCAATTCTCTGATATATGGGTAACTAAGAAAAGCAGAGAAAACTAGTTAAATCTCTAAGTTATTTTATCCCTCCCAATTAGTATCAGAACAATGCTGCACATTACCGAAGCTTCTATTAAAAACTTTTTGCTTTTGCCATTATTTTAAGGGATGGAAAGATATAGAAACTTTTAGTTTTGTGTTCAACATTCTCCACAAAGATTGCCAACATACATAAGCTTCACATTACCATCTGTAACATAGACTTGGAAGTACATGAAGTTGAACCACTGCACTACAAAAAGCATATCAACATGTAGAGCATCAGGTGTCTCTGAACAAGGAATGAAGTGATCCAGCATAGATTAAGTCTACCACCACTAAGAATCTTCATCCCTTAAAGTCTTACTTAATCTAACATTAGAATCTTCATCCCTTAAAGTCTTACTTAATCTAACATTAAAATCAATACTTAGATCCTTCCAGGTTTATGTGGTATCGGTAATGACATATATAGACCAACAAGAATCCTACCAACATCCCTCTTCTATTTAGGTGAATAAAACCTAGGGTAAACTCCACATAGACCTCTTGTGGTATGATATTTTCTCACATAACACCCAAAGGTTCTTTTTTCCCAAATAAAACCTTGTGTTTTACTATTGTTGCTATAGGGGGTAACAGTGTTAAATTTTCACTAAAAAGATAAAGATCCTTAATTTTCACGAGAAAGACGATAAGACCCTTATATCTAAAGGCCTTATTTTTTACATTTGAGCCCTAAATTCCCAAATTCTTCTTCAAAGAGAGCAGCCATATCTTTTCAAGTGGTTTCTCAATAACATATAAAGTAGTATGTATTTATGTATCTTTGCACAATTAGATGCCATTTGATTGAGCAAAAAGTGGCAGTTTGAAGGAGCCTTTTTTAAAATATCACTAACATCTTTATAGTTTAGTAATATATTTTTATTTCTAAACTCACAGTTTAAATTCAGATTTAAAATCTTCTTTCAATTTGATGACCATTTGGTGTAAGTTTCACAAAAACAATATGCTACTTTGGTAATTTTAACAGACACGTTTTTGCATTATGTTATTTTATTAAAGATAATTGAGGCTATGCTAATGCATCACACTGGTATTTTGACAAATAGTGTGAGCTTATTATGTTACTGGTACTATGTTATTATATGAAAGATAATTGAGGCTATCCTATTAAAGAACCAACTAAATGATGTCAGAAATTAACAAAAAACTGAAGTTTATTGTCGAAAAAGAGTAAGTTTGCAGCATACAGTCCATGTCAGAGAAAAATTTTCGAGGTCTATTTGACTTTTGCCATTAGGAAGCTTGCTTTTCTAGTAACCCGACAGCTGCCAGGAAGATTTTATTGTCCTAAATCAAAAAGTAGCCTTTTTTAAAATTAATAGGGATTCAAGCTTTTTTACATAAATGAAAAAGAAAAAAGGGATTCAGATTTGCTCTAAGATGAGTAAAATTTTTTTGTAGGCTGAAGTGATGTGAAGAAAATGAGGTTTGCAGCTTTCTGCAATTTTCATGGATTTTCCTTCATGTCAAATGTATTTTTTTGCAAATGTTTTCTATGTTCTTGTGCTTAGAGTGTTGACAGAGTGTTTTTTATTTTGAATTAATAGGTTGGACGTTGTTGCATATTGACATTATAGACCATATTTTGTTTTAATGTCAACTTCATAAATCATAAAATATTAAAATTGGGAATTTGGGGCTCAAATGTAAAATATAAGGCTTTTAAATATAAGGGTCTTATGCTGATACCCCTTGTGGGAACAGTAGTGAAATACAAGGATTTGTTTGGGGTAAAAAGAACCTATGGGTGTTATGTAAGAAAATGTCATATCACAAGGGTTCTAGGGTTTGAATCTCTGCATTAGAATTCCTTTTGCTAAGTTGAATATATTTGCTCTGCTTCATCTACCTTCTTACTTAAACAAGCAATAGGATGGTCTTCTTGTCTAGAAACACAACCAATTCTGATTTGTGATTATGGCTACAAGCAATTGGTGTTTTGGTATCCTTATCTTGATTTCTTCAAAAGCTTTAGATGCTGCCTCTGTCCATTAAAGTGCCCTTTCTTCATGCTTTTAGTGATAGGTGCAATTTTTTGAACTGAAATTTCTAATGAAACATCTATAGAATGTTGTCAATCCATGAAAACTTGGTAATTCATGGAAGGTAGTAGGGGTTTGCCACTCTGTTCACAGAGGTCGTCCTTGATTTTTAAATCAGTCTTTCAGTCATCTCCAAGCATGATGCGTACTTGATGGCAACTGCTGTTCAAATCTCTCTTGCAAAAGATGATGGAACTAGCCATAAAAGGTTAACATGTCCTCAAGACAGGGAATAGGAAATCTGTACTTGATAGCAGTCTTGTTAATAGCTTGGTTTTCCACACAGATGACTAGCATCATCTTCCTTTGGTGCAAGTGAAGCTAGAACAACATGTGGACTCAAAACTTGTACAAGTAAACCTTGGAAAACCGCCTATCTACTTGCCTCTTTAAGTTTTATGTTGCTAGGATTCATGCGATGGACAGGAAGATTAGATAATTGTGACCATGATTCGAGATCAATGATTTGTTAAATATTGTGCAAAAGTAGCTCATTTGGTAACTCCTTTGGCGCAACATCAGAAAAGTCAAATAGAAATTTAATTAAGTTAGGAGGCATCTTGGAGGTTGAACCAGCAACTGTATTTACAGCTCCCGTGATATGTGCATCATCTTATTTTCAGTAACAATAACTGGTTTGGGTTTCTATTTTTCTTCATATTTCTTGAAAAAAAGTGAAGTCATTGGCCTCATGTTGTTGCCAATGTAAAAGTGTGTATTTTATCTCCACTTACTATTTACACCTTCATCATAAAAGCTAAGGTTGACCAAGAAGGATATGTGCCCCTTGCAGATGAATGATATCACATAGTATAGAATCGTTGTAAGCACCAAAACTTAAAAACAAGACATTCTTGGTTTACTGGAAGTGTCGGTTATCCATGCCACCTTTTGTGGTTGAGGTTGAGGTTAAATTGGAAGCTTGAGGCCATCTACTATGGATGCTGAAACAACATTCATGCAACTTCCACCTAAATCATAAGTCTTTTAGCTTGATAACCACGATAAATCAAAGTTTTGAATATTGAAGTCCCAGCTGTCTCGTTTTTCAATTTTAGGAGATGCAAGAGAGCATTGAACAATGAACAAAGGAGAAGTTTCCACAACCAAATGAATATTTTTTGTCATCATGTTTTTTGTTTCTTTGTCCTTGTGATCTATTCCCACAAGCGAGTTACTTTTTCTCACACATTGGTCTCCCATGTGTCCAATTTCTTCACACTTGAAGCAAGGGAACCTTCAAGAAAGAAGAAGCTTCTCGTTAGATCAATTAAAGGACTGAAAAGAGGCTGACTTTGTGCTGTGATTTGCACTAGTAAGCCTTTTGTTGATATGTCCGTGGCTTGAAGCAGGACTTTCTTAGTTTTTGTGTAGCTTAAGTATTTCTCCACACTGAGTGCTGCTTGGAATGCATCGTACTTATTGTAGATGGGGCTGTCTAAGCAGCTCTCTTGATTTCAGCTCTTATGCCAACTTTAAATAAGGCTGTTGCTACTTTAGCATGTTACACAAACCCACTTCTAATCATTAGCTCATCAAATCTTTGCCTATACTAAGCTGCTGACCTGCTGGGCACTTCAAAGTAAGGGCTTCTCATGCATTTTTTAAAGATAAGGTGACAAAATTTTCTCTTAATCTCACTTTCATCTCAGTCCATACACCAAGTTTTTTGTGGTTATCTAGCCTTGTTATTTTCAATGTACACCATGCCAGCATATTTTTGCCAACCTGGCAAGTTTCCTCGTGGAAAATCTTAAGCTATGAGCAAGCAATAAAAATAGTCTTCATTAGAATCAAGTCAATCGGAAAATACTGTAAAATCATCCTTCAAAATCTAGAATTTGTATCCTGATTTTCTTAGTTATATCTCCAACCACTCAATGATTTTGAGTTGCTTTATTGTTTTGCCTTAGTTATATCTCCATCTTGGACAGCACTTTGGCTTCTGGTTAACCTGCATCACCTCTCAATTGTTACATTTTTTTTTCCATGATCCTGATTGAAAGCTTCAACATTCTGTGTTTTGACCATTTTTTGACCACAAGTAAAGCAACAACGTTAGGATCTTCTTTTTACTATTTAAGTGGCATCACATGCCAACTATATGATACATGCAGTATTGCCCTAGGCATTGCTGCCCCTATACTGCTGTTGCTTCTCGAATTGCTATTGTCGCCACAATTCTATACTGTCACCACCGCTCCAGCAACGGCCATAAGGTTTTTTGTTGCTACTTTTGCTGGCTGCAATATCTACATGATAATTGCTGCTGTCTCAAATTCACTTACATTTCCTGATTACACATTGATGTCCCTAGCATATTGTAAAAATGAAGTTGTTTTAGCTATGCAATGTCTTGTGCTATATGGTAAGATGCTTAAATATGCTGCAAGGGGGTTCTGAAAATGAAATAAAAATATATCTAGCATGAAGTTAATTTCTAATGCAATCAGATTTTCTTGATGTAAACTTATGTGATGTTTGACATTGGTAGTTGGTGTCTTAAAATTTTGCCAACATCTAAATTTAATTTTACTTCAAATCATTTAGTTTTGGCAGATTTTTGATAACATGACGTGATTGTCTGTCAGTTAACGTGTCCAAAATGCTGTCCATGTAAAATTGATGCTTCCCATAGTTTTATGCATTGTGCATTTTGAAAGGCTTTCTTTTTTGTTTGTAGGTGTTATGGGAATATAAAAAAGAATAAATGCAAATTTTAATGTATGAAAAGATATATTTACTGCTTAATTCTTTTTTTTTTTGGTGTATTTAACTACAGGCATAATTGGGATAAACTGAAGAGCATGCTCTCCTTTCAGCTGAAGCTGGTATGTTTTCTTGGTCTCTAATCTCTTTGATAGTTAGATATAATTGTTTAGATTTTTCTGTAGTATTTCTTACCTAGATATGATCCCTATTTCTTTCTGTAATTTATCACAAAGGTTTTATCAGAGTATCCTGAGGCAAAAATGACAACTGATCAACAAAATGCTTCATTGGGCGAAACTTACTCAGATCTGGTGAAGCGACTAGATGAAGGTACTTTCCGGATCATGTTTTTCTTATCCATCCCAAATATGAGTAAAATTGGTATTTTAAAGCCTCCACATGATCTTAGGAGGAAAAATAAACTTATGAAAGTTGATTAAGAGGGTTGTGTGAGCAAAGTAGTAGGACATGAATCTATGCTCAAGTCTGGCTATTGCTCCTTTACTTGAGCTTGGATGCAGACAAGAAATCAGCAATAATCCTTTTGCCTTTTTTTGTAGAGGACATTCTTAGATTGTACGAGTGTGGTTGTCATGTGATTTATGAATCATGAATGCCTTTGAAAACAAAAAAACTTGAACTTTTGTTCTAAAGGACTAAGGCCACCTCCCTGCCATTGAGACAATGCCTCATTAGCCATAACTATTTCGGTTTGTTTGAGATTTGCTAATGCAACATTCAGTGGTTGGGTCTCCTTAAGCTTTGTGATTATTAGCTAACTTGGCAATGGCATGTGATTCAAGACATGGTTTAGTGTTCAAGGCTTAGCATTTCAGAATACTATTTTATATTTTTCTTTTCCTTTTTCTTTTTGATTTGCGGAAGCTTTCTTTTGTTCTTTTTCATTTTTACTTGCAATAGGAATGGAAGAGTGATGCTATGTAATTTCAATATATGATACGAACGCTGTGGTTGAGTCAATTTCTGTAGGAGAACTTTTCACATATTTTTCTGCAAAATTACACAAACCGTCCTTAGAGTTTAACCCTCATAATTAAAATATCCTCTATAATTCTGATTTTAACAATAAAATGATCTTTTCAAAATTTTAGAATGAATTCCTTTTGGTTGTCTTTAGTTGCTTAAGATGTTAAATCTTACCTTGTCGGCTGCCACATCCAACAGGCATGTTAATAGTAGTAGTTACATGTCAATCCATGTGGCAGCTTCTTATGCAATTATAATAGTAGTAATTGCACCTGAGCATTTGGCTCATTAGTTGTTGCATGACCCCTTTGCCTAAAGAGCTAAGTTTGAATCTCCCTTCCCCCAATTAAAAAAAATTAAACAAAATAAATGAAGAAAAAATAAGTGAAATCAAATTTAACAAAAGAAAGAAAATATCAACCTAGATTTAAAGTTTCTGGAAAACCAAACAGAAGCTTCCTTCCTAAAACGAACACAAGTCAAAACCTTTGCATCCCTTTTTCTTTAATTTAAACAGAAATATCTCATTTCTGAAAACCGAACAATAAGACACCCTAATCAAAATGCTAAATACTGGCACAAAAAATTAAAAAATATCTTTACGGAAATCCTCCATTAAAGTTACCAAATCAACCAAATACGTGATGATGCTCCAATTGTACACAATGATTGTAACAATAGCATTTGGCTTGATAGGGTTAATTATTGTTAAGTAATGATTTTGAAAATTGAGCAGTTGCTTTATGTTTGGCACAATGCTATTATGTTTTGGAATTAGCAATATGATCCATGAGAGTGAGTGCATTGAGGGTTTGGAAGAGGGATTGAATCTTGTGAGATGCGGTGTGACAAGTAGACGGGTCATACGATAGGGAGAGTGAATAGATTCAGTAATTTGGGGTTCTTGGGAGAGGAAATTGAAGGATTTGGTTCACTTCTTCTGAGTAGGATTTCAATATATTCTAAAATTGTCACTTAAACAATTTAATCTAATGCAAATGACTTGGTTATATCAACTGCAATAGCTTGGTAATATCATTCATTAGTTCATTATTTCTTTTTTCTTAAAAAAAATGGAGTTTAGTCATTAGGTTTGATAGTTAAGGTGTGTTTAGTGGGTAACAAAATTAAAATAAAAGAGAAAAGAATTTGAAGTTATGAGAGAGGTTTTAAAGTTAGATTGGGTTAAGGATACATTTGTGATGTAGCCGGGAGGTTTAGGGCAATTAGAATTCAACAACTAGGGCTAGAACAGGGTTGATTGTGTTGGATCAATAGAAAGATAATTGGGTTTTAAAGAAACCTTTTGAATAAAAATTCAAAATAAACAAAAATTAATGATAATAATCCTCTATCTAGGATCACCTATTTATACTAACTAAGATAAACTCTAATCAAATAGTAATCTTAATCCTAATTCAAGACTTAAAGTACTAAAATTCTAATAAATATTGGAAAAAGAATCTCAAACTAAATAAAATAAAAAAAATAAAATCCTAAGGTACCGAAAATACTAAATAAAATAAAATTCTTGATGCACCTGCATCAATCTCCTCGGGTCAGAAAAGACTCATCTCCGACGAGTAGGCCTTAACATACTTCTCATAGATGCCTGGATTCACTTGTTTCAATTCTTCTTCATTACTACCTTCAGCTTCACAATTTTCAGCAGATAAATACCTAGCGATTTTGCTGATTTTGCTGATTTTGCTACTTCCGGGGCTTGAAGTTGCCAATTGCTTAGCCTCTTATTTAAAAGGATATAAAGTATATGTCTTGTTGTTCTTGTAGAAGGAATAGGTATTTGGCTTCGTCTTATGATCCATATCACGATCATACAACCAAGGTCTGCCAACAAGAATATGACCAACATCCATTGGCACAACATCACATAAAGCCTCATCATCCAAGTTATCTCCTATAGTGAATTTCAACAAACATTGAGTAGTTACTAGTACCTCATGTCCTTTCTTCAGCCACCCAATCTTGTAAGAATGAGGATGTTTGCTTGTAGGAAGCTTCAATTTGTTGACGGCCTCTTTTGAAATAATATTTTTCATGCTTCCTCCATCAATCATAAGATCACACACTTTACCTTCACAAACAACTTGTGTGCAAAAAATACTTCTCCTTTTTCAATCTTTTTCCTCATTGATTGTTGTAGTCATCACTCTTCGTACCACAAAGGACTTACCTTGTGTAGGATACACATCAATTTCCTCTATTTCTTCATCATATTTATCATAAATGGGCTCTAATTCCTCCCTAAATTCTGTTAAGTTCACCTTTCTTTGGAGGCAAGCAAAAGAAGTGTGTCCCTTCTCCCCACAAGTAAAACATCGAATATGGGAATTACTGCCTCCTTTATTTGTAGAAGAACCAGGACTGTTTTGTCCACCATAAGGCAGTATACTTTTGCTTTTAGTGTTCCTTTCAACATTGGTTGCACTTCCATTAGTTTTATTGGCTGTGGCAGCCTCTCGATAATTTTGTTGGGATGTTTGGTAACTTGTCTTGCTTCAGAACCGTTTTTCCAATCGGTGCCATATAAGGGCTTTCTAGCACCATAGCGTGAAACTCATTTTTCTACTTTGAAAACATATTGACGAGCATCTTCAATATTGTACAAACAAACTACTTCCATCTCGTCTCTAGCAAAATGATTCAAACCAGCAAGATAACGAGAAGTAATTTTTTCGTTACTCTTAGTTAACCCAACCCGAATTGATAGGTTATTGAACTCCGATGTATACTCCTCAATGGTCATGTTATTTTGTTTCAAACAATGAAACTTTTCATATAATTCCATAGTATAATCAGCAGGTAAAAATTGTTTTTGTAATTTACTTTTCATATGCTTCCAAGTGCTGATTTTAAGCTTCTCTTGTCGTGCACGTTGCTCTTCAACTCTCTTTCACCATTGAAGTGCAGTACCTTTCAATTTTAGCTTTACAAGTAACACTTTTTGATTTTCAGCCATGGGTTTCCATTCAAAGTAATTTTTCAAACTGGCTTCCCAATCCAAATATTCTTTTGCATGAACTTTCCCATGAAAATCAGTTACTTTAATCTTGATTCCTCCACCATTTAAATCAAGAGCATGTAATAACTGGCCCTCCAATCCTACTCTCGTTGCTTGATTTGCGTGTCCATCTTCGGGAAAGGGGTTCTCAATCTCAAATTCATCATCATTCTCAAGATCTTGAATCTCAAGGGGGTTGTGGTCACCTTCTAGATTCTCCATTCAAGTTCTCACTGGTTCCTGATGCTGCAAGGCTTGCATAGCCCGAGTCAAGTCATCAATCATTCTTCACATCTCAGCCAACTCAGCTTGTTAGGGCTGATTGCTTCTACCTCAACCTTTGCCTTGGCCAACCATAGTCTCCTAGCTTCTAGCTAAAAATCCTTGTAGAATATAGTAGGATCACTTGCTCTGATACCACTTGATGTAGTCGGGAGTTTTAGGGCAATTAAAATTCAACAATTAGGGCTAGAACAAGGTTGATTGTGTTGGAATAAGAGAAAGATATTTGGGTTTTAAAAAAACCTCTTGAATAAAAATTCAAAATAAACAAAATTAATGATAATAATCCTCTATCTAGGATCACCTATTTAAGCTAGCTAAGATAAATCTTAATCAAATAGTAATCCTAATCCTAAGTAAAGACTTAAACTACTAAAATTTTAATAAAGATTGAAAAAAAGAATCTCAAATAAAATAAATAAAATAAAATCCTAAGGTAATGAAAATACTAAATAAAATAAAATTCTTGATGCGCCTGCATCATTTGCTACCCAAATTATGGTCGAATTTTCAATTTTATATACTGAACTTTGCATCCATTTATCAGTTTGCTATGAGACTAACGTTATTAGTCAAATGGGTGATATACCCCAAAATAATTTATAAGAACACGAGACGTGTTTAAAAAATGTCAAATCATTTTTTGTTTTTGTTTTTCAAAGTATTTTTTATTTTTTTTTCTAAATTAAAAAATAAAAACAAGCCAGAGAAAGGAAAATTCATTAAAAAGAAAAAAAGGGAAGAGAGAAAATGAGGGAGAGAGAGAGGAAAGAGAGGGAAATAGAAGAAAGGAAAATAGAGAGCAGAGGAAGGGGGGAAGTTTGGCCAGCCTTAGGCTGATCAGTGTTGATTTGCCTCAAGCCATGCAGATCACACTAGTAGGGCCAAGCCATAATGGTGCCTGCCGGCCCTCACCCTTCCTTCTTTCTCTCCCCTTCCTCTCCCTTTCTCTCTTTCCTCTCTCCGCCATTTTTGCTCTCCTTTTTTTTTGAATTTTTTCTGGTTTTTGTTTTAATTTTTAGTTTTCCTTTTTGCAGAAAATTTTCAATTCAGAACTCTTTTTAAAAAAAAATCATAACAAAAAAAAATGATGTTGCAGTTTTAGACACATGACATTTTTGTTGGCTTTTTTGGCCACGTTGCCAATTTGTCTGATGAAAGGAATCAAAGTTTGAGTTCGTAATTGCACATTTTAAACTTTAGGTATCAAATGGAACATTTGACTATAACGCGTATACCAAATGTGTTATTAACCCATTTGGATTTCTTGATCTTTTGGTGCTACTATTGATTTTATGATATAAATTTGATAGTAGACTACTTATAAAGTTATTTACTTGGTGAGGACAGAAGGAAAGAGATAGCTCAAAGGGTGAGAAAGAGGAAGAAGGGAAATGTAAAGAAGTTGGGCTGGCTTTTCAATTCTTTTCAGTTGTCATAAGAATTGTTTGTAATTCATATAGGTATTAGTTTCCCTCACATTTGTCATGTTTAGTTCAATATATATCAGCCCTTGACTAGTAGTTCTGAAAGATGGAGCAAGTATTCTGAAGGTTAAAGAACACTAGCCAGGCCATTCTAGTTAAATGATAGGATACGTTTCTTGCTATCGACCTCAACTTTTGAAAAAGATTTTTGGAAGATTCAAAATAACTCTCTGACACTAGATATTGTTGCAGTGGCTGAAAAAATAGATCATCGTATGAAAACTCTTATTACAAAAAGTGAAGGACTATCAAAAGTAAAGTTGAAGCATTTTTATCATATATTTGGAGCACTCATCAACCATGACTCCCCTCTCTAGCTTAATAAAGTTTTCTAGAGATTTTGCACAATGAAGATGATTGTAAATAAGACCATAGGTGCAAGATTCTATGGGAAGTGCAATGATCTACAATTGGAAGCTGAAATATTACTCTAAAGGACACTAATGCTGCAACGGTTGTAGGATGCCACTTTTCAATTAGGAAAGTATCCACATGAGCACTTTATAGCACCTCTTCTCTTCCTTCAAGCTCTAGCGGTCATGCCGCATTGCATTCTAGACATGAAACTCTCTCTCTCTCTCTCTCTCACACACACACACACACATTGACTAAATAAGTTGTGATCGAATTTTTTTCATTCCCATTTTGAGCCAAAGGTCTTATTTGATGGTAGTTGGGAAACCCAATTCTTGCTCTTTTTGTCTCTCTAGCACAAAGGCTTACACACATTTTAACTTTGTTGTTTTAGTTTTTCAGCAACGGCTACTATTTGGCAAGAGCTGAAAAGCCAAACATTCATCAAGAGTGATGGTGTAATGATAGAAATTTAGTGTTTGAGTGAAGAAGTTGACTTCGAATGTCTATTGTTATTTTAGATACATAACTCATACTTGCACCCATAATTAAGGATAAGGTAATCTTGCCTCTTGTTGGTCTTCCAAGTTACTTTAGAATAATAGGTTGAAAAAGGTTCATGTCCAAAGGTGCTTTCCTTGTTGGAAAATTGTAGAGTTGCGGTGTACTTTTGTAATTGTTGCCATTTTAGAACCTTTTTTATTAATTTTATATTACTGTTGTTCATAAAATCTTACAACCATAGTTTAGCTGCTGCAATAGGCTATGAATTTTCTTCAACTCTATTTGTGCTGGAGGGGAGGATCATGCTAGAAGTGCCTAAGAAAGCCCATTACTGTGTCCTTATTCTTGCCAATGGCCGCTTTCTACTTCTCCTTTGTTAATTTTAGTTTACTGCTATACAACTCTAGAATTTCCCAGGCATTTGCTATGGGTGAATTGCATGTTTTTTGTTGCTGCATGTGAATTTGTTGACAATGTTGAAGTTGATTTTTGAAGGAGCTGCTACAGCAACAGATGATATTCATAGGGATATGTGATACTTTTAAATGTTTTTCTCATTTAATTCTTCAGCAGGCAAATAGCAAGAGCTCTTCTTGTAAAAGAATGTTATATTTTCTCTGTATTTGATGGCTACTATAGAAGGGATTACCTAATGTTATAAAGGATGGAAGTTTAATGATCTTTATGTGGTGATTACACTAGAGTCCAAATTCGTGATTATAGGTGATTAAATGGAGAATAATTTGCTCTTTCTCACTACCTCTTTGAAAATAGGAAAGCAAGATGTTGTTTCTGTTAGAACCTATAAACAACCTTTTTTGCCTTTGGGCTTTTTTAACTTTTTATCATTTATTAGATCATCATGTGTTAACTGCTAGGACTTTTCAATAGTTCTCCTTTCCTGCCAATAATGCTGCATTCCTACCTCCCCCACAAGTAAGGGATAAAAGAAATCTGCTACTCAAGAAGAATAATGATAATAGCAAACATGCAAATTTGTATTTATAGGTGGCACAAGGAGAAACCATGATGGAAAGCCAAGATGAGTCTTGTGTTTTGCTTTTTTGATGATTTTTTTGTATTCATTGTAGTGTTTAAAGTCTACTTTGATAATGTGAAGCAATTATTGAAATTCTTGTTTGTGATTTTTAGGATTTGTAGTCTCATCTTGTTCTGGTATTCAAATATCTTTTCTGTTTGCAGAGCTTCATAGTTTTAATGAGGGCCCGCCGTTTACCCTTCAAAGAATCTGTGAGGTGATTACTTTGTTTTGTATTATATACCATAAATTTTACTAAAATTCCATGATGTTGCTTGTATTCTCTTCATCGACCTCTTTCATTTTACTTTACTGTAAGTGTAGTTATTCCTAGATTCTTTGGTTTATTTGCATTTAAGACAAATCAATTTTTTGGTATGCCTATAGTGTAAAACTACCAACTAGATCCGATTAGCAATAAGTGGAGATATGAGGGAGGCTTAGCTTTGGAATCCCCCTGTGAAACGCAGGTATAAAGCCATAATGATTCCCAAACCAAATCCTTTTTAACCTTGCTGCTCCTTATATGTAGGTTGAATAGAATCAACTCCCTGAGGGCAACAATTTAAAAACAGGACAACATACCAGTTGAAAGTCTAGCACTGTGATAAAGCATTTAGTGACAGGATTGTGTTTTGTATTTTATCTTTCAACATGAGTAGAGAAAGCCCATTGACCATATATATTTGTCTTCGAAGACCAATTACACAAGTTTAGGAGTGAGTTATGTACATGAATTGCACGAACATATTCCTTGAGTACCTTCTTCAATTAGTCTAGATTAATTTTAGCTTTATCTTTCTTAGCTTGAATCAAGCTGATCTATCTTGATTTAGCTTTAATTGTGTTGATTGAATCTTGCCAATTGAATCGAAACTTGAGTTATCTATGATAGATATATATGTGTATATATATATGTAAAGGATGGATGTGTACAGAACTTTTGCTTAACAAAAAAGGACATCTTTATTCCTCTTATTTCTAAATTGTCATTTATATAATTTTCAATTATTATAACAGTAAATCTAAACAACTAAATCACCTTTTTGGTCACCTAACTGTGAAACATAACATTTTAGTCATCAATGTTCACAAGTGTTGTTGTGGTTATTTAGCCGTTAAAAGGTAATAAATCTGTTATTTGACATTCCACATCACCATAACTTGCCAGGTGGCATATTCACGTCGAAGGTGACCAAAACTTTATCTGTCATAGTTGGTTAACCAAAACAAAAAATCACAAAAAATTAAGTGATCAAAAAGGTAATTTACTCTAAATTCTCTCATAGTTTAGTTCTTTTTTGCTTTTAATTTTCTCTAATAACTTGTAGATTAGAATGTTTATTGAATAAATGCTGTTAAAAAGAACAATAAATTTCCTGCTGTTTCAATACTTTCATTTATTAAGTACTCTTTATCAGTCCACTGAAATACTTGGTAAAGAAAAGTGAGAAAAAGAGAGGAGAAAAAGAAAACAAAAGAATAGAAGAAAACAAAAATAAAAGTGGAGACAAAAAAATTAATTTTATGGTAAAGAAATTAATTTAAATTCAATAAAATTTGATAATAATAATAATAATAATAATAATAATAGACATACACAAATAGGGGAAAATGAGATATATTATGTATTGCTCACTTAATTTTTCGAGATTTATAATTTTGATCACTTAACTTTTCGACATTTTCTATTTGCATCACCCAACTATGAAAGATAATGCTTCGGTTACTTTCAATGTGAATGTGCCATAAGACAAGTGTAGTGATGTGGAATGCCAACTAGTAGGTCTGTTTAACAGTTGAGTGACCAAAACAATAACATTTATAAACATCAATGACCAAATGTTCTCTTTCAAAGTTAGGTGACCAAAATAAAAAATCTTGAAAAGTTAAGTGATCGAAAAGGTAATTTACTCATTATAAATTATTAATAATAAGATTGATTTGGTGTATAGATAAGATTACTAATTTAATTGAATCACTTTCATTAGAAAATGATTTACTTGGCTCAGAATTCTTTGTTCATTATATTTCTAAATTGTAGCCATATTAAACATTTATATTTATATATTATTTAAAAATAAATTAAGATATAGATATTCACATGCAATGTACACGATAACAAAAACTAATTTTCAATTAAAGTCCATTTAAAACTTAGAAAAGCTTGCCTTGAATATAAGGTAACAGCAAAGATTCAAGCAAATTAATTCAGGATATAACACTGCTTAACAAAGAAAAGTGAATTTTTGAAACCTTCAAATGTGCAACAGGATGTAAGGTACTGAATAGTAGACACTATTCGAGGGTTCTCATCATTCAACCATTTTATAAATAGTAGGGTCGCATGTTGGCTTTAACAAGTTCCAGGTTGAAGGATGTTAGATTAAAACCCTCTTTTTTTTGGCCATATTCTTTAAACCATTTTCCTTGTGATAGTAGCTATGCATTTATTTTCATCTGTAAAGATTGTTATTGTTGTTCCATTTTTTTAATTATTTTTAAAATTTTTTGAAGTATTTAAATCAAGCTTTCAAATTAGCCACTTGAGGCTTGTAATTTTAAAGTTCTAAATTAAGCCTTAAATAATCATACAATTATGCAGAAGCCTGTTCCTATTTCATTTCTTATCTGTCTGTTTTAGGGTAGTGATTAGGAGAACCTTATACAGTGATTTTTATAGTTTGAAACTATATCTTCAAGCCCGAATTTGATTTTTATAGTTTGAAACTATATCTTCAAGCCCGAATTATGTTAGATTGGTCATATAAAGTTTATTTGGTTTCTTATACTTCTGCATTTCATTTCCCCCATTTCTTTCCAATTACAATTAAAGTACATTTATCTTCTTGTGCATGATTCCGTATACATTTGGGTTTGAATTTTGTCCATGTACTTTCAAAAAATGTTCGGGTCTCTAGTTATACTTTGATTTGTTAATAAATGCTATGCTCTTGACTACTACCAAAATTTACCTTTTCTTTTGGCACGAATGCTATGCTCAACAGATCCTGCTGACTGCAAGAAGCATCTATCCAAATCTTTCAAAGCTTGCCCTAGCACTAGAAAAGGTATGGTAATAAAAACTTCCAATAATTTTGTTTCCTTGCTTTATCTATAAGTCTCTCTGTTACTCTATCTCTCTACCTCAATTCTTCTATGGGTTTTAGAATTAGTTGCAGGAGCTACTTCCATCTTGAATTAACTCTTTTTATCTTTTAGAAACTTTAGCTACCATGTGTTGAATATTTAATTGAGTCAATCTGCATTGGACATGATTGACTTCTTATATATATTTCTTTTCCAAATGTTTCTGAAATATGGTTGGCCTTATAATTGTCCTTTCAATGGGAATAAGTTCTCTTTTTCATACACTTCAGCTTCAATCACGATCATTGAAAGCTTTGGAGACCTTCTGAATTGTATTAATTCCACTTCCAGCGATTCATGAACCTTTTATGAGTGATGATTGTGTTGATGTATCTTTAATTAGTTTGGTCATGCCTATCAATTCCTTAAAATTGTCCAATGGATGGAAATATGCTAGTTGAGAGATTAAGTTATCTAAGACGTTATTTTATGTTTTATGGATTTGATTGTAATCTACATATATTTAGGCTATTTTAGTTTATTTAGATTATTCTACATTAATTAGTAAAGTATTTTACTTTTTCTTAATTATTAGTGTTTTAGGGTTGTATTTCGTATTTTGCATTTTATTATAGTTTTGGTTTAGTTATAAACACCAATGTTATTTTAATTTCAAGTAGGTTTTGGATGAATATTTGAGATTTTCTCCATAGATTGATTCTTTTCAGATTTTCTCCCCTCAGTCTTCTATTTCTTTACCTATTTCCACTGTTTCTCCCTAATGGCTTCTGTCTATCTCTGATTTTCCTTCTGAATTTCTATTATCTATCTCTTTTCCTTTTTCCAAATCTAAGTCCAAATCAATTTGTGATACTGTTTCCCTTGATAAGTTATCAATGTTATATGCACAATAGATGCTTTCCAAATAGATTTTAATAGAACAAAAGGTATGGAAGAAATTGGAAAACCAAGGATATTAGTAATCTAATGTGGGCTGTGATTAAAGATTTAATGAAGTGCAAATTTACTGTTAACCAGCTAGTCAATGATTTGAATTTGATTTTATCATTCCATTTGTCCATATTCTTTCTTTCTATTTCTTTTATGCCTCGTGTTAAGTCATGATTCATTTTTTCCATACTTTGTAGAATTTGCTGGTAACCTCTACATTGACAGTCTGCACCAATCCCTATCCACAAATGATGCCAAATCCCGAACCAGAGAAGGCAAGTGAGGAAGCTCAACCACAGTCTAATCCAATCCAAAATGGGGTTGAACCTGTGGTGGGAGACAGGGATGAGATAATGACAGAGGTGGAGGAGGCTGATATTGAGGATATGACTATTGACATGGATGCCTTCCAAGAAATGGTTGGATCATCAGAAGCAAATTCCACTGTAGCTGGGAATTCTTAGGTTGAAAGCCTTTTCGACCCCATAAACAACTTAATTTTTGAAGTTTTTGGGTCCACATGCTGCTCATGTAGAGGTGCAGATTTCTTGAATGGTGCGACTATTCTGTTACTATTTGGAAGAAATTTTCAGGAAGACAGCAGAAATGGTCACAGCTTATGGTCCCTAAGGTGTCTCCCTAGATGCTGTACTTGTAAGATTGCCCACATGTAACAAGGACCATTTAGCAATTTATGAAAAATTATAAAAGCTTATGATCATGGTGAGACAACTGAAGTGGTAATGAATGATGTGAATGGAGCTGAATGTTCAATTGAAGCTATTGTTGTTTAAATAACGGTTTTGCATTTTGATTGTCGTGTTAATATTTAATTAATTAGTGGTTCTTGTCTCATTACTTTCTATAAATGGTGAGCCTTGCGTGGATTGTATTGGTCCGAAAGCAAGGAGGTTGAATTTTACAATTAAGATGAGGTGCGTTTTCAGTTATTACAATTTTGTAATTTGATTCAAAGAATATTATTATTATTATTTCATACAAGTAGATTTAAAGTACTTGATTTCATTGTTCATTACTTGATTTGAGTCAGTCAGGTTGAAATCTCAAATCAACAACCTTTGTTTCAGGGTGATATAACGCAAATGAACAACAGGAGAAGCATCTCCACATTTGCATTTCTATGAAAAACTACAGCCAATATATATAAGAGGCCATTCATAGAGATGAAAGCAAAGTGATTTACCAGTTTAGATAAAAGGTTTTCCAAATAGCATTGATTGTTTACGTGCATACATACGGTCTAGAAGAAGAATATGTTAAATGCAATTGAAAATCAACAATGGTATATCCCTGAGAAAATCCACATAAGTGATCATGAATAGAGAACACGTAGCAAATTAGGCAAGATGAAGAGTAAAGAAAACAGCATGAAAGGTGAAACATAGCAGAGTTAAATACATGAAGCATACGCAATAAATAAATTTCAAAGCAGTCCACTCAAATGAGGCCATAGAGTAGAAAATTGTAAGGTAAATTACTGATTCTGCATATAGACAAGTGTCGTAACGTGTGGGTTCGAGAACCCGATTACTAGAAATGATTAACTTAAGGAGTCACCACCAATTTTTTTTTTTACTTAAGTGTGATTGGTCACTTATTAAATTTGTTCTATTCAACGGAGTTCTAAATTGACTTTAGGTCCGTCTAAAGAATAACAAACTAGTCTATGTATTTTTTTTTAGAGTTAGGTTCGGGAGTGCGATTACGCACAAAGAAGGATTAGCACTCTTATGATGCCCATTTCACGAACGGTACCATTTAATCATATATTATCCTAACTCATTAATTTTATTCTTATTTTTCCTTAATTATTATTTATTTAATTCATCTTTTATTCTATTAACAAGTTAAAATATTTTATTTGGTTTTACAAGTTTGACGTACACATGATGCAATTATGAAATGCATGGCAAAAAATCCGGCTAATGCCAAACAAAACCTTTATTAAGAATATTTATTGAATCCGCCCATCATACTGGTGGGATCTGAGAATATCCTCTCACCTAAGGAATTACCAGAGAAACTCGCCTTCTCAAGTTTAACTAGTAAATCCCATCATCGGGGTAGTCGTTTGCAAGTAAAAATAATATTTTTTCATGAATGTAAACCTACTACGAGTAGAAACATTTTATTAAAGATATTCTCCTAACCATCCTATCATATTGGTGGGACTCGGAGGTATCTTTTCACCTAGAGAATTTTTCGAAGAAACTCGCATTCGCAAGCTCCCTCGAAAAATCCCATTAGGCTTATACTCGTATATAGAATATGCCTACATGCCATGACATTTAACAACGCAATAACGATACGTGATGTGTCTATAAATTTTGATATTTGTTTCTTAACCTTCTTGCAACCTTTTTGCTATTTCTTTGAAGTTTCCCTTTTTCTTCATATGCTTATACATCATGAATAAATATTTTATATATTACTTATTGTTGTTATATAACCATATTTTTATTTTACTACATATTTTGCTGTTTAAGTATTTATTTACTTTACTATATAGATTTTCCTTTTAACTAAAAAAAACCATTTTTTTAAACCAAATATTTTATTTTATAATTATTATTATTTATGTATATGTACTTTATCCATTTCTTTTTGTATTATTATTGTTATTATCATGTTTAGT
Source organism: Theobroma cacao (assembly GCF_000208745.1). Lineage (NCBI taxonomy): Eukaryota > Viridiplantae > Streptophyta > Magnoliopsida > Malvales > Malvaceae > Theobroma > Theobroma cacao. The sequence continues at coordinate 118,700 of NC_030852.1, forward strand.
GTTATCATGACTTCCCTATTTCTTTTGTTTTTGTATTTTTGACTAATTGGTAATTGAGTATATATAATTTTTTATTTATTTAAAATTAAAAATATTGAAATTTAAAATTGAGACCCTTCCATCATACTGGTGGGGTCTTAATCAAAATCCCTAACCAAGGGAAATTCAATCAGAATTGTGACTTCTCACATTTCGAATGGACATCCCATCATCGGTATGATTTGATATCCTCTCCATTAAATATATTTTGCCTATAGATATGTCTTACTTTCTTTCCCAATAACTAAATATTATTTCCTTTTCTTTGATTTATTATTATATTTTTTACACCTATTCTTATAACTTAACATTTTCCTCTTATATTTTAATTCACTATTATTATTATTTATAACTAAGCATTTATTCACTTTTCATGTATATTTTAGCTACCTAAATACATTTTTCTTGCAACTACATATTTATCTATTTCTATATTTGTCATATTATTCTTTGATTTACATTGAAAATAATATTTAGATATTTCACTTTTTCCTTTCTTATGTAATCTTACATTTATTTTTATACATAGATATACTTTCCATTCATCAATTTTTTTACTTTATATGAATATCTATTTTCCTATTGATATATATTTTTTTATTTTTGATCTTATTTTATTTTTTTATTTTTTTATAGATCTCACTATTTCAACAATTTCACCTCTTATACCTTTAATATTCATGCTGCCACAAACATATTTAATTCTTAACTTCGACAAGGTCTTTTCCTTGCCAAGTGCCTAACTATACCTCCACATTTTTACCTCCCAAAGTTGGAACTCGTTTCGAGTTAACTGTCTTGATGTAACCTACTCCCCGTGTCAAGTTTGACTTCCAATCATTTGGCAACATCATCTGACAAGAGCAAATCTGAGGCTCCAGTGTCGACTAATGTCTTTTTCTTTTGTCCGTTAATCTCAATGTTTGTAAACATGAGACCACATCTTCAAGCGAATCTCTTCTGTTGGATTGCGCCTAAGACTATTGATCCTAGCTTCCTAGCTTCCGAATCATGCTTATCCTCCTTGTGAGCGATGGCCACAAATTTGGCCTTCTATGGACATTCGTGGACCCAGTGTGGTCTTCCACAGAGAAAACATGGCTTTGGTGGTTCTTTTTGGTCCCCAAATGCAGCTTTCGCGACGATTGGCTTCTTGTAGTCGCTACTTTTACCTTTAGAATACCGATCCCTATCTCTAATGCTCTTCCCCTTCTCTCGGGCCTTGGTACGATTAGAGGATTTGTTATTGTGCTTTTTCAGCTCCACTAGAGATTCGGCAACACTCATGGCCTATGTAATGTTCTTCACATTCCGCCTCTAAAGTTCGAGTTTGGCCCATGGTTTGAGTCAATCCATGAATGAGAAAAATGCTTCCTTTTCACCAAATTTGTTGATCTACAACAAAAGTTCAAAGAATTATTTGACATACTCCCTGATCTCACCATGTTGAGATAGTCTCCTAAGTTTTCCACGTGCTTCATCGTCTGTATACTTAGGATAAAACTGTTTTTGGAATTCCTTTTGAAATTCCTCTTAATTCGTGATGTAAGCTCCCTCGAGCTTTACATCGTATCATCGCCTCCACCACAATAAGGCAATATCGGTCAAATACATGGCAATTGTATTGACCTTTAGGGCATGGTCCGTTATGCCCATAACCTTGAAGTACTACTCGACTCCCCAAAAGATATTGTCGACTTCCTTGGCCTTCCGCTTGCCTCTAAATTCCTTGGGTTTTGGTACCTTCAAGGTGGTACTTGTTAATGTGCCAAGCCCATCACCCGGTGTGACTACCCTTAGAGATGTGATCTCGTCCTGGAGTTCAACAATCTCTTGTTACCTGGCTAAAATCAACTCCTTTAATGCTATGTCGTAATAAGTTAATGTCTCCACCACATTGTTTATGCGTTCTCGTAAGTCAGCGTCATTTGCCTCCACCTATTCCATTTTGGTCTCAATCTCCTCAAGTTTATCTTGACTCTCTCTCACAAAAACTTCTATCTTGGTGACACGGCTTTTTAGTGCAGACAAAGCACATTTGGACTTACCTCTATTAGTAGCAGTTTTTGTTTCCCTACCTTCTTGATTCGTAGTAGATTGTTTAACAGCTGACGCCATCTTTTTCTTAATCTTCAAATCGTGTGATACCTAGCTCTGCAAAGTGTTGCTCTAATACCAACTGTCACGAGCTTGGAACTTTAGCCAAGTTCTATGCGACATTGAAGTCTCATGTTCGTAAGATTAAGCAAGCCTAAATGAGGTTTCTTGATGTTTGATACGGAAATGTAAAGTAAATAAATATGAAGAAAGAGACTGAGGAGAATAAATAAGTATTATTACTCCAATGAGAGAAAAACAAAGTACTTAAGATCTAAGCACAAAGTAAATTGCTTGATGAAAAGAAAAGTCTACCTGCGGTGGCTATTTATAGCCTCTAACCTACTTAGGGTGCAAGTAAAATAAAATAAGAAAATATCTAACTTAGGTTTCCTTGGTATGCAAGTAAAGTAAACTTATAACTAAAGAAATAATATTCCCTAGCTTGGTGAGCAAGTATCCAACCTTAACTTTAGCCTAAGGAGTACGACTCCCATGTAGCCCGTGTGGCTCCTCCAAACTGCTTCTACCCTTAGTGCTCAGGAACAGTTGTGCTGGTTCGACAGTGGTGCACCCTGCGTGTGCACGGCCTACAGGTGCACTGGGTACAGCCTGTTAATTCACCAAGGATGCGCTTATGCGTGGCTGCCCTAGCCGAAAGCCTAAATTTTAAGCACTAAGGTTTTCCTGGTGCACAGCACACATGCAGCCCAATGTGTGAGGGCATAACCCGCTAGTGCGATATGCACAGCCCAACAGCGCATGCGGCTCGCTAGTGCCCAGGCAGCTTGCGCACAGCCTACACATGCGTGGGCCTTGCGTGTTAGTCAGGGGCGTTGTGGCGCGAAGCGCCTAGAGACATGTCCCGCTATGTGCGCATTGAGAACCCCTCGTCTGCATGCTGGTCCGATGGTTGGTTGGGGTTGGACTCACATGCCGTGTCATTAGGCACATGGCAAACAATGTAAAGTACAAATTATAAAATATTTTTATAATTATTTTCTACTACAATTGGGAGGAAAAGAATGGGTAAAAAACAGACATCCATTTCTAACCTATCAGTGATAAGGTTTGACCACTATCAATCATAACTAAATCCCATTGCATTTGATCTTGGTGAAAACAACTCATCTACCATAGTCCCCAAAGTAATAAAAACTTAGGTTATAGGTTATAGCTCAAAGGAATTTGTATGTACTAAAATAAAACAAAATAGACTTACAAATGTTCGGTTAAACAAAACAATCAATAAATAGTACAGTAAACATTTAATCTATACTATAGATCCTATGAACATTTGTAAAGATTCAAAAATGATTCTTTTAACTCATTAAACATAAAAAATATAAATCGTAAAACCTTTAATTAACCAAACTTTATAATTAACATCAATTGAAAACTTATAGTGAAGCAAAATGAATTAGAATTAATTCGAATACCTTAAGCAAAGCTAAGACTTTGTTAGCATTTTCACCATCAACCTCTTCTTCAAATCATCACAATACATCAAAATCAACATTTCTACGTAAACCTCCACATCATCACATTCATGATTTCCACTGTATGAAAAGCTCCTTTCAATCTGTTTTGACTCAACTGCTCGCCAAATAACCTATTTTTCTCTAACAAAACTCTTATGTGCACATCTATTGACACTCTATAGCAATCTCTAGAAACTATTGTGAGCCTCACATCACCTGATCCCAACCCTCAGTTGTTAAGCTACAAATTTTGAGTTCAGTGAGGAATTTAGCAAGTCAGTTATGAGTCTTTTTGCGAGATTCTTTAATGGTTTTGGAGTCAAAGGTTTTCTTCTTCAGACATCATTTCAAACAGGATTGTAATTTGGGTGAGTTTAATCAATTGGAGGAGGAGGAGGAAGAGGAAAAGAAGAGGAAGAAGAGTAGAGACTACTTGCTAATCAAACACATGCAGTAACAAGTACTCAATCTATTGTGCTAAAAACAGAGACTAAGTTTATATTTCTCAAAATCAAATACCTTTGACTTGATAAATTACCCAAATTGAAAACTTTTTACTCTAGGATACATGCAGAGAGTTAGATTGAAATCTCAAATCAACAACCCTTATTTTGGGTGATATCATGTAAATCAACAAGAGAAGGAAGAAACCCACACAAATCAATAGGAGAAGTAGGAAATTTAGGCAACAAAACCCAAACAAAAAATACTACAAGATTCTCAGGCCAAAACCTCAATAGACGAATGAAGAATAAAATCCTTAAAACCACCATACCTTAGCAAGCAAAATCTCAAAAGCAACAAAACCCAAGTAGCAGAAGCAAGAAGCCACCACAAACAAAATTGATATCACGGAAATCAACTAGAGAAGCAACAAACCTAAGCGATGAAACCCACAACCAAAACAGTAGAAAAACCTCAAGCGAAAACCCAAACTGACCCTTATATTCGGAGTGGAAAGACCAAATGAAGAATTTCATGGCAAAAACCTGAAAATGTCCTCTCACATTCATCAGAATACTAAGACAGGTGTTAGACTTTAGACCCCTTTTTACCTAGTTGTTAAAGTTACAAATTTTGAGTTTAATAAAGAATTTAGCAACTCAATTATGAATCTTTCTGCAAGATTCTTCGATGGTTTTGGAGTCACAGAAGTGTTCCTCAGACATCATTTCAAACAAGGTTGTAATTCGGGCAAGTGAATAAGTTGGATGAGAAAAAAGAGGAAGAATAGAGACTGCTTGCTAATCAAACACATGCAGTAACAAGTACTCAATCTATTGTGTTAGAGATAGAAACTATAATTATGTTTCCCAAAATCACATACCTTTGCCTTGATAAATTGCCCAAATTGAAAACTTTTTACTCTAAGGTACATGCAGAGAGTCAAGTTGAAATCTCAAATCAACAACCATTGTTCGCAAATCAACAAGAGAAACAAGAAACGCATGCAAATCAATAAGAGAAATAGGAAATCCAGGAGACAAAACCTAAAACAAAAACACTAAAAAATTCTCAAACTAAAACCTCAATAGACAAACGAAGAATTGAAACCCTAAAACCACCTCACCCTAGCAAGTAGAATCCCAAATGCAACAAAACCGAAGCAACAGATGTAAGAAGCCACCACATAAAAAACTGATATCACGAAAATCAATCAAAGAAGCAACAAACCTAAGCGGCGAAACCCAAAACCAAAACAGTAGAAAAACCTCAAACATTATCCCAAACTGACCCTTATGTTTGAAGCGGAAATACCAAATGAAGACTTTTATGGCAAAAACCCGAAAATGTCCTCTTACATTCATCAAAATACTAAGATAGGTGTCAGACTCTAGACCCCTTTGTACCTAGTTGTTAAAGCTACAAATTTTGAGTTTAGTGAGAAATTTAGCAACTCGATTATGAATCTTTCTGCAAGATTCTTCGATGGTTTTTAGTCACAGAGGTATTCCTCAAACATCATTTCCAACAAGGTTGTAATTCGGGCAAGTCGAATAAGTTGGAAGAGGAAAAAGAGGAAAGAAGAGGAAAGAGAATAGAGACTACTTGCTAATCAAACACATGCAGTAACAAGTACTCAATCTATTGTGCTAGAAACAGAAACTAAGTTTATGTTTATCTAAGCGGCAAAACCTAAAACAAAAACACTAGAAAATTCTCAGGTTGAAACCTCAATAGACAAACAAGAATAGAAACCCTAAAACCACCCTGGCCTAGCAAGCAGAATCCCAAATGCAACAAAACCCAAGCAGCAGATTTAAGAAGCCACCACATAGAAAACTAATATCATGACAATCAATCAAAGAAGCAATAAACCTAAGCGGCGAAACCCAAAACCAAAACAGTAGAAAAACCTCAAGCAAAAACCCAAAATGGCGTTAATGTTTTGAGCAAAAAGACCAAATAAAGACTTTCATGGCAAAAACCTGAAAATGTCCTCTTGCATTCATCAAAATACTAGGACAGGTGTCAAACTCTAGACCCCTCTATATCCAGTTGTTAAAGCTATAAATTTTGAGTTCAGTGAGAAATTTAGCAACTCGGTTATGAATATTTTTACGAGATTTTTGGATGGTTTTGGAGCCATGGAGGTGTTCCTCAGACATCATTTTAAACAAGGTTGTAATTCGGGCAAGTTGAATAAGTTGGAAGAGGAAGAAAAGAGGAAAAATAGTAAAGACTGCATGGTAATCAAACACATGTAGTAACAGGTACTCAATCTATTGTGCTAGAAACAGAGACTAAGTTTATATTTCCTAAAATCACATACCTTTGACTTGATAAATTGCCCAAATTGAAAACTTTTTACTTTAAGATACATGCAGAGAGTCAAGTTGAAATCTCAAATCAACAACCCTTATTTCAGGTAAAATCACGTAAATCAACAAGAAAAGCAAGAAACTCAAGAAAATCAATAGAAGAAGTAGAAAATCCAAGCAACAAAACCTAAAACAAAGACACTAGGAGATTCTCAAGTCGAAACCTCAACAGACGAATGAATAATAAAAACTCCAAAACCACCCTGCCTTGGCAAGTAGAATCCCAAATGCAACAAAACCCAACAGCAGAAGCAAGAAGCCACCACATAGAAAATTGATATCACATAAAAATCAACTAGAGAAGCAACAAACCTCACCGACGAAACCTAAAACCAAACAACAGAAAAACCTTAAGCAGAAACCTAAATTGACCTTTATATTCGGAGTGGAAAAACCAACTAAAGACTTTCATGGTAAAAACCCAAAAATGTCCCCTTACATTCATTAAAATACTAGGACAGGTGTCAAACTTTAGACCCCTATGTACCTAGTTGTTAAAGCTACAAATTTTGAGTTTAACAAGGAATTTAGCAACTCGATAATGAATCTTTCTGCAAGATTTTTTGATGATTTTGGAGTCACGGAGGTGTTTCTCATGATCAATTCAAATAGGGTTGTAATTCGGGCAAGTTGAATAAGTTGAAGGAGGAGGAAGAGGAAGAGAAAAGGAAAAAAAGTAGAGACTGCTTACTAATCAAACACATGCAGTAACAAGTACTCAATCTATTGTGCTAGAAACAGAAACTAAGTTTATATTTTCCAAAATCACATACCTTTGACTTGATAAACCGCCCAAATTGAAAACCTTTTACTTTAAAATACATGCAGAGAGTGAGGTTGAAATTTCAAATCAACAACCCTTACTTCAAGTGATATCCTGCAAATCAACAAGAGAAGTAAGAAACCCATCCAAATCAATAGGAGAAGCAGGAAATCCAGGCGATAAAACCCAAAACAAAAACACTAGAAGATTCTCAAACCGAAACTTCAACAAACGAACGAAGAATAAAAATCCCAAAACCACCCTACCTTGACAAGCAGAATCCCAAATGCAATAAAACCCAAGCAACAAATGCAAAAAGCCACCACATATAAAATTGATATCACGAAAATCAACCAAAGAAGCAATAAACCTAAGCTGCGAAACCCAAAGCCAAAACAATAGAATAACCTCAAGCAGAAACTTAAACTAACCCTTGTGTTCAGAGTGAAAAGACCAAATGAAGACTTTCATGGTAAAAAAGCAAAAATGTCCTCTTACATTCATTAAAAGAATAGGACAGGTGTCAAACTCTTGACCCCTCTGTACCTAGTTGTTAAAGCTACAAATTTTGAGTTCAGTGAGGAATTTAGCAACTTGGTTATGGGTCTTTCTGCAAGATTCTTTAATGGTTTTGGAGTCACAGAGGTGTTCCTCAAACATCATTTCAAACAGGGTTGTAATTCGGTCAAGTTGAATCAGTTGGAGAAAGAAGAGGAAAAGAAAAGGAAGGAGAGTAGAGATTGCTTGATAATTAAACACATGTAGTAACAAGTACTCAATCTATTATGTTAGAAACAGAGACTAAGTTTATATTTCTCGAAATCACATACCTTTGACTTGATAAATTGCCCAAATTAAAAACTTTTTACTATAAGATACATGTAGAGAGTCTGGTTGAAATCTCAAATCAACAACCCTTATTTTGGATGATATCACATAAATCAATAAGAAAAGCAAGAAACCCACACAAAACAATAGGAAAAGCAGGAAATCCAATTGACAAAACCCAAAACAACAACACTAGAAGATTCTCAAGCCGAAACCTTAACAGACGAACAAAGAATAGAAACCCCAAAACCACCATACCTTGGCAAGTAGAATCCCAAATGCAGCAAAACCCAAGCAACAAATGCAAGACACCACCATATAAAACATTGATATCACGAAAATCAACCAGAGAAGCAACAAACCTAAGCGGCGAAACCTAAAACCAAAATAACAAAAAAACCTCAAGAAAAAACCCAAACTGACCCTTGTATTCAGAGTGGAAAGACCAAATGAAGACTTTCATGGCAAAAAATAAAAACCGTCCTCTTACATTCATCAAAAGATCAAGACAGGTGTCAGACTCTAGATCCCTCTGTACATGAGATTCATTATATAATAGATATCCAAACTTGCTACTATTGATATATAAGATAACAATAGTAGATTTAGTTACAAGCGAATTTCAATTGAAATATCCACGAAACATTAGTTGCAAGCAAATTTCAATTGATTTATCCTTGGATGTTAGGCCATATGAAAAAGGGAAGTGATTCACCTCATCAAACAGATTGCATTTTAATTTTTTTGGCCAAGGAATGAATCTAGCAGATGAAAACAATGAATTCATGATCATTTTTGACAAATGACAAAGTAAAAATAAAGATGAAATTTACACTAATTAATAACAAAGTAAAAAGGAAGAATTCAAAATAAAAAAGAAAAAGCGATGGTGCAGGGAATCAATGTTGGATTGAAGCGACCAAGTAGAAGCCTTAGAATTCGATAATTAGAATCGAGTAGACTTAACAACAACAAGTATTTAATGTAATATATATAGCTTGAAATATGCAAAAGATTTTGCATTCATCACATCCACCACCTTTACCTTTTAATCTTAATAAGACCATTGATCCATTCTGTTAGGCTTTTTAACCAACAGTTGATTGTATTCAGGCCATGACATCTACAATCCAATTAATTCAAAACAGCTTTTTTTCATAAAATTCAAATTATCTAATTTTTATTTTAATTTTAAAATTAAGAAAGCATTGTCATATTCATTTTACTCTACAGATATTCCAGGAAATAGATGCAAGTAATATGAAAATAAAAAAATAAAAAAATCATGAGATCTTTGAAGATCAAGAAAGTGATGATGATGAAAAAGAAGAAAAGGACCTCAAACTCTACAAATCTAAAAAACTAGAAGACGGAGTTGATAGTGGTGGTCAACGTCCACCTTTTCCTGCCTTTGCCCACGTCCTAACTCGTTCCCATTTATATGCTTTAGCAATTGGACGAAAATACCGAATGCAAGTCAACATAATTGTATTTTTTTCTTTTCAATAAAATAATATTCTCTTTCTTTTGTTCAGTTTTAAAAAAAATATATTGTTATAGAATATGGACACATCACACCACACTAGACCAATTCCAATTAGAGTAAATTTGATAAATGATAAAAGTGTTATCCACATTCTAGATATTTCAAGATTCATCTACATGTGGTTATTATCTAGGTGATAATGTGGGATTTATCAAGAAGATAATATAATTTAGAAATGTACCTTAGTAGGAGATTGTGATAACCATTGATCTGTAAGGGGCTTCAACTATAAATAGGTGGTCACCCTACCCTCATTTTGTATCATAGTTATTTTTCATTCCAAGCATTGCTTTAGTAATACTTAAAGAGCATTCGCTCAATATCTTTCTTTTCTTCTTGTTTCTATTTTTTTTTTTTTTACAACATGTTATCAGCACGATCACTAAAAGATGAGGTAATTTTCTTGGTTCTTCATCAACCAATTAGATTTTGATTTCATATACCGTCTAGTTAGCTTGAAGCCGACAACAGACTTAAAGCATCCCTTCAACCCCTAAAAAGATGATAGGCCTTCGGGAACCACTGTAATTGTCATAATTAATTTATAGGTCTACTTTTCAATTTGTAAAATTATTGTAAATATCAAAAAACCCAAGTTCCACATCCTGGAAGTGAGTGAAAGCAATTATATGCCCTAGTGCCTTGATGTAGAGTTATTTCTCCAAGGGCAAGGTCTTGCTAATGCAATTATTATAGACAAAAAAGCAAATGACAAAAATAAGGCAAATGCACAAATCTTCATTCGTCTTCATTTACCTGAGAGCTTAAAGACTCAATATTTATTTGTCCAAGACCCTGAGATCCTATGGACGAGGTTGAAGGAGAGGTATGATCATACCAAAACAGTTATCCTCATTCAAGCATAGTATGACTAGTAGCATCTCAAGCTGCAAGACTTCAAATCAGTATCCAACTACAACTCAACCCTATTTGATATTATTTCTAGGCTGGAGTTATGCGGTGCTAAGCTCACTAAATCATAGGTATTAGAGAAAACTTTTTCCACCTTCCATGCTTTAAATATTATATTGCAGCAGCAATATCGACAATGTCAATTTAAGACGTACTCAGAGTTGATTTCTGTTCTCTTGATTACAGAGGAGACTAATGAACTGTTACTTAAGAACCATGATCTTAGACTCATTGACTCGAAAGCATTGCCTAAAGCAAATGCAAGCTCTAGTAAGAGTATAGGTCGATTTAAGGCCGTGAACATAGGTAAGGGCATAACCCATGTAGAGGTGGCGAAAGATTTAACCGCCTTAGGTAATCCAACCTTGGCCCAAATCATGGCAAGGGTAAGAAGCACGTGAAAAAGCATGATGAAAGTATTTACCATCACTATGGCATGACTGGACACTAATCGAGTACCTGTCGCATGCCAAAGCACTTTGTTGATCTATACCAAGCATCCTTGAAAGATAAAGGCAAGCGTGTTGAGACTTACGTAATTGAGAATGTTACTGCTATGACCAACGTTGTAGCTAACAATGCCTCCGTTAAGATGACTCCCCTTGCTCTTGTACAAGCAAAAACATCCTTGGAAGTCTTTGATTTCCTTGAGGATCTTGATAGCCAAGATAAGGTATCAAAATGGTGGAGCACAGCCCAAACTTAGTATCTAAGGATTTTAATGTTGTCTTCAATTTTTTCTCTTTTTTTGAATGTATTAGTCTTGGTTGATTGTTTCCAAGGAAGAACAATATAGTTATTTAACAAAATTATTATGAAATTGATTCCATATTTATTATTTGAAATTTTTAGTCTCAGAACTAATTTGTAAATTTTTATGATACTTGACACCTCAAGTTGTCAATACTAGTGCAAATGGGAACCACCAAGAAAAAGGAAGATGTTTGTTTACTTGACAGTGCAACGACACATACCATTCTTTGTGGCAAGCACTTTTTCTCGAGTGTGACATTACGTAAAGCAAATATCCATACAATATCAGGTCCCATTAAGATAATTGATGGCTCCAGGAATGCTACAATAGTTCTACCAAATGGCACCACCTTACATATCAATGATGCATTACTAAGCAGTAGATCGAAGAGAAATCTACTTAGCTTTAAAGATGTATGTCGTAATGGGTATGATCTTGAGACAATTTATGAGCAAAATAAGGAATGCATCTACATCGCTTCTTATAAGATAAGCTAAAAGACCATCCATGAGAAGCTAAAAGCTTTAACTATAGGATTGTATTATGTCACTATTAAAGTTGTTGAATCCTACGCTACCATGTGTTGAAGACTAGTAAATCTCGATGAGTTTGGACTTTAACATGATCACCTAGGTCACCCGGGAGCTACGATGATGCGTAGGATAATCTAAAATACTAGAAGATACCCTTTAAAGGATAAAAAGGTTTTGTGTCCAAGGATTATACCTGTGAAACTTGTTCACAAGGAAAGCTCATTACTAAACCTTTTATGACAAGGTTGATCTTGAATCCTCTTCATTCCTGTAAAGAATTCAGGGGGATATTTGTGGACCAATACAACCAGCAAATGGGCCATTTCAATATTTTATGGTATTAGTGAATGCATCTTGTAGTTGGTCCCATGTTTTCCTGTTATCTACCAGCAATGTCACCTTTGCACATTTACTTGCATAGATTACAAAACTCCAAGCACACTTCCCTAATTATCCAATCAAGAGCATAAAGATGGATAATGTTGGTAAATTTACATCAAAGAGCTTTGATATGTATTATGCTTCACTAGGAATCAAGGTTGAGCACCTAGTTTCACATACTCTTACTCAGAATGGATTGACAAAATCCCTAATTAAACACATCCAAGTTATTGCTCATACTTTTTTATTAAAGACAAAGCTCAACTCTTCAACGTGGGGACATGTTGTTTTGCATGCGGCAACACTAATTAGATTGTGTCCCCACTACTAACCTCCTGCAATCTCCCATGCAGGTGATTCTAGTCTATGAACTAGACATTTCACATTTACACACTTTTGGTTGTGCTATACAGGTACTTGTAGCACCGTAAAAAAAAAAGACTAAATAGGTCCCCAACGCTGTTTGGGCATTTACTTTGGGTTTTATTCACTATCCATTATTAGGTTCTTGAAACCAATGACAAGTGATCTTTTTACCACCAGATTTATGGATTGTCATTCGATGATACAGTGTTTCCATCAATTGTGATACCTAAGGCTTCCATGGCTAAGAAGCAAAAACTAGTTGAGAATTTCTCCGGGAAAGAGAAAAATCTATCCCATTTAGACCCCAAAACTCTTTAATGTTAAAACAAGGTGCAGCATATAATCCATTTACAAACTATTGCCAATAGACTTCTTGACTCGTTTAATGACACTACCAAGGTCATGAAGTCTCATATTCTAATTGTGAATGCTCCAGCTTCGATTGTTGTTCTTGTAAGATAGGCTAAAATGGATTCAAATGGCCCATGTCTGAAATGTGGAAGATCAATAAAATCAAAAGACACTACCCCTTGAAAATGAATGGGGAGGAATCAAGAATTCGCTCTAAAAGAGCCTGGAATTAAGCTTGCTCTAGAAAAGCCTATTGCCCCTGAAGAGGCATAAACCCATGAAAAGATCACTGACCTCGAGAATACTAAGATCTCTATTACATATTGTAATGAGATTTGGGATTGGAATGAAATAATCATCGATAAGGGTTTTGCACTCTCAATTATTCATGAGACTATGAACGATGATTATGAACTGCAATCTATTATTAAATGTCGTCAAAGGCAAAATTGGCCCAAGTAGAAGGAAGAAATCCAAGTTGAATTGGCTTTTCTAGCTAAACAAGAGGGTTTCGAACCTGTCGCTTGAACCTTGACAATGGAAAACCTATTGGATACAAATGGGTCTTCGTCTAGAATCGAAATGAGAAAAATAAAGTTGTGAGGTATAAAGCTCGATTTTTAGCCCAAGGCTTATCATAGAGACTTGGGATTGATTATGATAACACATATTCACTTATGATGGATATGATTACTTTTTCTTTCCTTACTAGCCTAGCTATTTTTAAAAAACTAGAAATGCATCTTATGGACATTGTGACGACATATCCATATGGTTCATTAAACTCTAATATTTATATGAAAATTTTGTAGGGGTTCAAAATGTCTAAAGTTGCAAAGATCTTTATACGAGTTAAAGCAATCCAGTCGTATGTGCTATCAATGCTTAAGCGAGTACCTAATCAAAGAAGGGCACAAGAATGATCCTATTTGTCCATGCGTGTTATTGAGAAATCGAAAACTAGATTTGCTCTGTTAGTAGTTTATGTCGATGATATGAATTTAATTTAAACTTCAAAAGAGTTATCTAAAACTGTTGAATATTTAAAAAAGGAATTTGAAGTTAAAGATTGGGTAACTTTGTCTTGGTTTAGAGCTTGAGCACAAAGCAAATGGAATACTTGTCCATCAAGTAGCACACAGTGAGAGATTGCTTAGACGTTTTAACATGGACAAAGCTCACCCATTGATCACCTCTATGGTTATGAGATCTCTTGATCCCCAAAAGTACTCATTTCATCTTAAAGAATCTGATAAGGAGATATTTGGTCCTGAAGTACCATATATCAATGCAATTGGGGCTTTGATGTATTTGGCATAATGTATGAGACCAAATATCGCTTTTATGATATATTTGTTGGCATATTTTAGTTCTGAGCCAACCTGAAGACACTTGAATAAGATAAAACATATCTTGCGTTATCTCCAAGGAACCATAGATTTGGGATTATCTTATTCCAAGGATTCCACTAACTCTGGTTTTGTTGGATACGCTAATGCAAGATATAAATATGATTCGAACAAGGCTCGCTCTGAAACTAGTTATTTATTTTGCTATAACAACACCGCCATTTCTTTGCGCTCTACTAAGCAAACGCTAGTAGCTACATCCTCCAATCACTCCGAAATTATCACTCTATATGAAGCTGGAAAAGAGTGTGTTTGGTTGAGATCCGTTATAATGCATATTCATAATTCCTGTTGTTTAACACCGGTTACAAGTTCTCCCACTATAATTTATGAAGATAATGTTGCTTGTGTTACACAAGTCAAGGAAAGATATATTAAAGGTGATAGGACCAAGCATATCTCGTCGAAATTTTTTTATACTTACAAACTCTAAGAAAGTCAACAACTTGACATTAAACAAATTCGCTCCACCAATAATCTTATAGATATTTTTACCAAGTCATTGCCAACATCAACATTTGAGAAATTAGTATATGGTATTGGAATGCGGCAAAAGATTGATTTGCCCCTAGAGTGGCAAAGTATCAATTACCCCAAAATTGGTAAACCCTAGAAGTGACAATATGGTTTAATTGAGGGGGTGCAATTATAGACTTAATACACTGTATTCTTTTTCCCTTTTGTCTGATTTTTGTCCCACTAGGTTTTTCCCACTTAAGGTTTTTAACGAAACAGTAATAGCATGTCTAACTAGGCCACCACAATGGTGTTTCGTCCAAAGGGGATTGTTATGAAATATGAACATATCAAACCACATTAAACCAATTCAAATTAGAGTAAATTTGATAAATGATAAATGTATTATCCACATTCTAGATATTTCAAGATTCATCTACATATGAATATTATCTAGGTGATAATGTGAGATTTATCAAGAAGATAATGTAATTTAAGGATGTATTTTAGTAGAAGATTGTGATACCTATTGATTTGTAAGGAGCTTCAATTATAAATAGGGGGTCACCCCACCCTCATTTTGTATCACAGTTATTTTTCATTCCAAACATTGCTTCAGTAATACTTAAAGAGCATTCTCTCAATATCTTTCTTTTCTTCCTGTTTCTATTATTTCTTTTACAACAAATACCAAATTTTGTCATTTATTATTTATCAATATTGGATTGTGATTATATTCAATTAGTTGAATTTTGGACGACAATGAAATGTTAAAGAATATTCAATTTATACCATTTGAAAAATTTTTAGAAAGCAACAGTTATATATTGCGGCATTTCATGGTAAGATAGTAAAGCACGTGTGGTTATTATGAAAATGCAAATTGATTTCAAGTTTAGTTAAAGTCTAGACTCGTAATAATAATGGTAAGGCATGCACCATTTACATGCATTTTACTCTTTAAATTTACTTTGTGAGATGCATGATTTACGTTACCATCAATTACTTATTTTGGTCTTAAAAAAATTAATAAATTTTATATATTATTGTGTTAATATTTATTCGTCAAATTTATCAATTGATTGTTATTAAAGAATTATGAAACAGTTTTACTTCAAATCTGTTCTTTAAATAAGGAAATTATATACCAACTAATGAGCTAAATATTTGGATGCGAATAATTTAAAATTATGTAATTTCATTATAAATAGTAATGTTTTAATTATTAAACATAGATTTAATGGAGAAATTATCAATTAATTCTAAGTTTATCTTATGCTACTTGTTGAATTGATCAATTCAATCCAAGGCTGTTTTTTTTTTTTTTAAATAATGGTTGATATAATTGAAGTTGATGACATGAATTTGAGCATGATGGTTGGCACATAAATTTGTAAATATAAACGTGGTGATTTATTCGTCTATAAAATAGAACATGCGTTTGGATTTTCATCACTAAACAATTGGGGAGCGTAAACATAATGAACAAAATATGGAGTGTTGCCCTCTTTACTTTTGACCTCTACTTTTTCTTGTTGCTTGAATTCGGTAACTTGAGTTTTTTCGCTGGATTTGGCACCATCTTTCACGTCATCCTTTTTTGCTTCCTTCTTTTCTTCCTTTGCCTCTGTTTTTGAGCTTACAATCTCCGCATGTTTATGCACATTTTTCCTTATGTATGATAACAAATCATCGGACTTGATAGTTCCTTGTACTGTTAGAGTTTGTGCTTTCATATCAGTCTTAACACTGTAAATACCTGCATTCCATTCCATTTATGATGAAGGAACCTTTAAGTTAGACACATTGAGCAAACAGCAATATTGGAAAATGGAAAATTGCTACCTTTGTGCTTCAACAACTTCTTTCGTAGGTCTTGTTCACACTTGTCACAGTGCAGATGCACCTTCACTAATGTTGTGCTTAAAATTGGCTGTATATGATCAAATATAATGTCAGATGCATAATTAAAAACACAAATTCATTTAGTTACCTGTTTTTTATGGTAGATGATGTGTAACTTAATCATATGCTAATATATATAGGGTTGTTTAAGTAAAGCTCTGTAAAGCATACAGAATCAAGTAAGGAATGATATAGTGTGTGTGTGTGTGTGTGTGTGTGTACCTCTTGGGTTTCCTTTACTTTGGTCTGTGTTGCAGCAGCTTTCTCCTTGATCTGAGGTGACACTAACTCCACTTTTTTCTGACTCAGTTTTTCTATCAGCTTGTGGATTTTTATCACATCAATCACGCCTTTAACTTTAATTTCACCTTTTTCTATCTCAACGTCCACGCTATGAACTCCTGCAGCACAGCAGCATGAGCATGCAAGCTTGTGAAGAGTAAGTATAACCTATATGTGTGTGAAGATGCGTGCATATGTATATACATATTGCATACCTTGAGTCCTGATAAGAGGCTTCTTTATCTTGCGAGCGCATTGCCGACAGTGCAAGTTGACTTTATAAACCGCAGTGATCACTCCATCAGTCGTGGCTTTGTCTTTCTTTTTCTCATCGCCCATTTTAAGAAAGGAGAGGTGAAAGATGAAGCCAGAGAGGAAATGAGGGAATGGCAGTCACCCAAAAAGCCTAATATGAGTTAAAGTTTGGTTTTAGGGTAGATGAAATTGAACATGTTGGTTGGTCGGTAGGATCTGCTGAGGGCAGCTCACCCACTGCTTGAAACTTGCAGAAACACCGAGATGCTTTTAAAGAATTAATTAAGACAAAATCTAAAGGACAATCTAAAATCAACTTGTACAAGTTTCCCATCTGTTTTGCACATTACGAGGCCTTGGGGTTCAAATGACCTATCAACTATCTTTCTATACAACTTCGAAACAATTGGACTTGAAAGCAAGCAAACTTTTTGGGAATCTCAGCATTAAGTTACCAGTTTTTCGCCAGAAACAAGCATTAGCATTCTTTCCTTTTTCCTTGTGACGTTGCCTAATTGCTAATGCAGCCTAGCCTGAAGGCGAGGACCAAAACGTAAATTTCTCACGCAGAATAGAAAAGGCTAACAATGCGTTCACTTTTTCAGTTTATTTTTTCAAATACAATCTTCCCCGCTACAAAAAGCAAACAAGTCTCAATTTTCATCACAACAATAACTAACTCACCACATGGTAATCATAGTAAGAGAGATAACACCCTCAATCGTTCAAGCATATGATTACATCAGAAACTCAACATTCCTCTTAGCTCCCGCGGTAAGTTGTGAATGAGAACGGTGAAAGCAGTAGAGGAACGTGAAAATGCTCCAATTTCTGTGACTCTTTGATTTCAAAGACTATTGAGACATAGGGGAAAAAGCCTACCGGGCAGTACTTACCCGTGTTAAAACTTATCCTGTATACTCCAGGGCTCACTGCATCTACCATGCTTATCAAATGACCACTTCGTCCATCTCTATCAGTAGTTGAACATCCTTGAAGAACCCAACCACCTCTATCCATCTCACCAAACAATGGACAAGGTTCACCACCCTTCCACATTTCCAAACGTACTTCAATACCAGCAGCTGGAGATCCCCGAGAAACATCCAAGACATGGGTAGTAATGGGTGGTCGACTTCGAGCTTGGACTTGAGGTGCTTTTCCCGGAAAAGCTTCTAAAGAAGCACTTAAATGCTGTCCAATTATGCTCACACGCTCTTCTAGATTTCAAGAAATGAAGAAGAAAAATGAATGGTGACCTAAATCCAAACCATTTCAACGCAACGCAAGCAACTTTGGACTACATGGTACCAAAAGATGAAAAATCAAATGGGAGTTGAAGAAGAAAAAAATCTCTTAAATCAACTGGTGACAATTGACAACAGCTCAAGAACATTTTTAGTAGTTCAAATTTTTTGAATAATAATGTATCAAACTTTTTAAAAACAGTTACAAGCACCCCTTATTCTATTGAAATTGTTTTTCCCAAAAGATTATGTTAAGCATTAGTATTTTAGTAGAACATAGAGGACTACATTGAAAACAAGGAAACTCCTACTTTTGCAATTTAGAAACTAGTTACCATCCTTTGGCAGGAAGGATGTGGTCCTTAGGTCACCAGACATTGCAGTGCTTCATAGCAATTCATTTATTTCAGTATGCATTTGATGCTATTCTTTTAGGAACATGCAAGGTAATCAGCCAGTAGAATAAAGTCTTACGATGAGAGATGGTAAAAGCTGAAATAGCATGTAGGTTAAGGACCGCAAATGCAAGTGTTGAGAGTCTATGTATGCACAATGAAGGCAAACAATGTTCCATTTTCAAGGAAAAAGAAGAAGTGGAAATGAGAAGGAAAATCAAATTTACCTTCTGCTTTACTCACAACCACCTTTGAATACTGGCTGCCTGTTGATACAGCTTCTGCCTTGGCAGAGAGAAGCTTTCTAAGACGCAATTCCGTTATTTTCATCTGCTCTTTGGCTGCTATCTCAAGCTCAACTATGGGCCTGTTCCAGTACCGATTCTACAAGGGCAAAATTTAGAATTATTCATATCAATTTCAGAATAGTAAAAACTCAGAACATATTTGTAAAATTTTTAATATAATATTATAAATCTATAAAATATTAATATATGGTATATAAGTGCTCAACTATAATAAATTTAAAACATTAATATAGTATTTTGAAGATAGTTATCTTGTTTCAAATTATTAGAATTACCAAACATGTTTAATGTTTTCGAAATTCGAAAAGAAAACAAATCAAAACAAAAAAGAAATTTTTGAAAACAAAAAACATAAAACATGAAATTAAAGGCAATACCAAATGCACCCTTAACTTTTAGATTATGGCAGCTTCTGAAGCAATTTTAGCTCAAACTTTACCGTCAATTCAGCAAGTATTTCAGTAGCACTCCTCCCAGCTGCGCAGATGAGAAATACATGTCCAAATTTTTGTCTATATCGAGCATTCCAGTCAGATAGTTCCTGAAAGGCCAAGATGATCACTCTTTACAGGAAAGAACTAAGTTAAAAAAAATCGCCAATCCAACAAATATAACGTATTTTCTGCATGTGTCTGCATTTAGGTAGCTTTGGGGATTTTGTTTTCTGAGAGCCTTGTTTTCAGTGCCTAATAGGCTTCATATTATTTTACTTGTTCTACTGAAGCAAAATTCCAACCTGCAAGCCCAAATCAGTGGCAGTTGCTAAAGCAGTTGATTGTTCTCCCTTACTCCACCTGTAAAAAAGAAGTAATTTCAAGTGAATGAACAAAATGGGTAAAGAATCAAAGTCATATTTTTAATAGAGAGAGAGAGAGAAGAAAGGATAAATTCAAAGAACACATGTAACTAGACAGTGCATAACAAGGATGCTATGACTGTTCCACTTTGAAACCAACAAGTGTTGAAGGGTTTGATGATCAAATTGGAACTTGTTTGGACTTAACCTGACCTCATATCATAAATAAAGATAAGTTGATTTGGTTTAAGTTTCATGTCCATAAATTCTCTTTTATTTCCGGGTTAGCTATATTTAACAGATTAAGCACATTTTCCAGTATCCAGGCTTGGGGAGTTCCTTAAATTCTACAATTTGTGCTCTTTGCAATGCCGAAGGCAATTCAGAGACTACTTGTTTTTTACTTGCAGTTACTCTAAAGTCCTATGGAGTAGGGTGCTACAAACATCACTGATTCAGAGATTTCTAGGAGATTTGCTTACTGAGTTGGCTTGGGCTATTACTATCCTAAAAGGGGAGACTAATTCTTCTTTGATCTTGCACTTGGCTTGTACCGCATACATTTATCATAGTTGGAGGGAGAGGAATTCAAAGAACCATTCTTCAACGACAAAGTCTCCTGTTGCAGTTTTTAATCAAATAGCTGAAGAGATTCAGGCTAGGTTCAATTCTTTACATATTCATATTACTAATCCTTTACATGTGGAACTATGTAGGAAATAGGGTATTATTTTCTGTGTAATCTTTCAGCTACTGCTATGTAGGCTTTGCCTTTTTTGGATGATTAATGAAATTTCAATTATCGAAAAAAACAAAGTGTTGATTGAAAACATGAGATGTAAATAAAGAGAAAATTAATTCATGCGAAACAGACATATGTAATTTAATGGCTAAATCGTAGACAAAGTAGAGTCTAAAGCAGTTGAAAATTGGTTTGAACCAAGGTAGAATAAAGCTACAAGATGAGATAATCTAGAAACATATTAGAAAGAAGAAATCAGATAAAGGTCGACATCAGGTAGCGGGTCATATTGATATGCTATGATGTTTCATAATACAAGCATATGGTTTGATGACATCAAGATAGGCAAAAGTAATCAATAATTATTGGTATTGATATAATTAAAAGAGGAAAAAGGAAGAGAGAGAGACTGAGCACTGGTGGTGTGAGAAGAAGGAGAAGGGGATTCTCCGATCTGAGGATGAGCTGCAAATGCTTCCAGCCAACCATTAACATCAACCTTCACCATCAAATTAATAAAAAAAAAAAAGAGGATTTATTACTCCTAGTAATATTGTTTTGTAAAGTATAAGAATAATCGATTAATCACATAAAATAAAATAATTAAAATAAAAATAGAGAAAGAAGGGACCTTGTTGAACCAGATATCCGTGGCGGCAGAGACAGCATGATCCAAGGAAGGAAAAGGAGAGGCCAGAGCCATTTGCTTGGCGAATTGGGTGCTGCCGCAGCATGCTAGCGCTTCCTTCTCATCCACCTTCATCTCCTCCATTGCTACTTTTCTATTCTGCTGACTTGCTGTTGCCGCTGTCACTGAGTTTAGAATTTATGGATCAAAAGACGACCCCAGCAGGATTCGAACCCTCACCAGATGGTAAATAATTAAGAGCCCTGAGTCCATTTAGATGAATTTTCTGGCTCCACAGTAATGGACTTTGAAATAGAAAAGTTTTTCCAAAAAAGAAAGCGTTTTCCCTTGTTTGGTAAATTCATTAATAAATGTTTTCAGGTGCGAAAATTTTCCTGATTTCACAATCACCGTCTAGTAGATTTGGTATCCTTTTCATGTTCATCGCGGTGAACAATGATTTGATCGTTAACGATCTTCAATTACTATGTTTGATGTAATATTATAAATGGTGTTTGGTATTGCACTGAAAAAAAAAAAGAAGCTCACCAAATATAAAATATCTAAAATAATAATTTTTTTAAAACGCAAACAATAATTTCAATTTATATGGAAAAAATCTGTTATTTTATGAGAAATTATCAGATATGAACTAATTTTAAAGAATACAAGGCTCTAAAACATCCTATCAAAATCATTAACTTGTTCTCATAAAATCAATGTCACATATGTTGTTAATTGAATTAGTTGAAAAGGACGATTGCCTAACGACTTAAACCAGAAGCTTTCATCATCCGGCTGCTCGATACATTGCTGCATGAAAAACCAGTTGCGACACTTAGGTTAAGGTCCACCTTTTTCCAGCAATTTGGTGAGCTGATGTCATGGCAAAGACCATTGTTACATTTTCCATTGCAAACAATGGGGAGACTAGCGTCAAATCAACCCTCCAATCTCCACCAATGAACAGAAATTCGGACAGATTTTCCAAGACCGGAAAACTGATGAATAGACTTTGTGTTACTATTTAAGCTGTACCAGCCATAAGCTCTGTTCTTCTCATTTTGGTTTCTGAAATCGCATTATCATGTTGGGTATACTCTACATCACCAGGAGATGATTTCACTCCCATAGAAGGAATGGGGAAGTTACTTAAAGCAATTATATTATCCGCTTTCGACTCATCTGAAGATGAGCCTGTGGCTGACAGAATTCGCTTAAGCTGAGACCGCTGACAGACAATTCGCCCTTTGTTCCACCCAGGGAAAGAAAATGATGACGACACAATATCCTGCAGGAATGTATAGGCAGCTTTTGCAGTTGGAATATCACGGGCAATTGAGCTTTTCTCCATCTGCCCCCGTCTGATCAAGACATAGCACTATAGTTATTTGCAAGAAAAATAACTGGCCAAACCAAGTTCATGAGGTATGTACACCTGGATTTAACATCAATAGATACTTTATAATGATGAAGGAAAGTCCTTCAAGGTGGTTTAATCAATAGTAAAGCAGAAGGAACAATTAATTAAGGGTGGTACAAGGGCAAGAGAGAGGCAACTAAGATCTTCAAATGGTGCAGTGAAAGAGTCATGATAGCATGCAATACAAAAGATACTTGGGCTAAAAGTTGTAGATAAAATAAAATAAGGATTTTAAAGCAAAAAACCACCTGTGATGTGCATATATTGACACTGTCCATTTAACTATAAATAAGGAAACTAACATTTAACTTTGGAGTTAACATATCAGGTTACATAGACAAGTGAAACATACAAACCTGTCTGTGGAGTGTTTCATTCATTGAATAATTATCCATAAAAACAAAAGGGATTGACACAGTTTTCATGTATAATAAATCTCTCTGTCACGTAAAAGATTGAAAAAAAGTCTTAAATGATTCTAAAACACCGGCACTATTACAGTTTAGGTGAAAAAGTCTCTATTCTTTCATTATATCCAAAAAAACCCTTAGCTTTTGATTTGAATTCACACAAACTCTTAACCCCATCAAACCCAATACCAGCAGACATTTTCTATCCACATGGTAGATGACATGGCCATGTGGTAGCTTCAACATCATATATAGGTTCACATCAGTTGCCACATGTTTACGTTATATGCCACATGGACAGAAAAAAGCCTGCTAATATTGGATCTGATAGTTGTTAATTTTTCATTGAGTTTAGGATTCTGTGTAGGTACAAATCAAATGATAAAGAGTTTCTTTGAGTATAATAAAAAAAAAAAAGAGTTTTTTCACATCAAGTGCAATAGTTCAACAGCATTTTTACTATTTGAGCCAAAAAAAAAATGAGTTCCATGAATATGACTTACGCTACAACAACAGTAGCAAGTTGAGGAAGATCATCCCCACTTAAGAACATCTTCTGCATACTGTTGAGCCAAATTGAGACTGCTGTGTAAGTGCCACCTTCCCACATCCTGTGAAATGATCAACATCATACTCAAATAAAATTAACAGCAATTTGGAAAGAAACAACTATAAATATAAGTCCCACAATACCTGTGTACATCCACAGACCATACAAGTTTGTTTTTACGGAAAAGTTCAGGGAATAGCCCTCGCTTTGTTGCTTCATTGAGCACCCTTGCAGCCCGTTCTTTCTGACGTAGCCACCAAAGTGCTTCTAAAAGTGCATTATAGAACCTTATTCCAAAGCCACATCCTTCAGAGTTAAGTTTGTCAAAGACATACTCTACCATCTGCCAGTTTGCGTCATCATCATAATCTCCTCTAATCATTTTTCCAATCACTTGATGAATATTCGAAACTTTATTTGTGAGCATCTCATCAAATAACTGATAGGCATCATCCCACCTAAACACATTAAAAATTAGCAGGTAAAAATTATGCAGCTATTCCCATTAATTACTCCAGTTGGTCAGACATTCATCATGACATCAGCCACAGACAAATCAATTCCTCCTGTACATATTAACGGTAAAATAGATTGTTGAATACCTTGAGTTGAACTGACCTGTCGCATTTTGCATAAACAGCCAGCATCATGCAATAGCACATGACACTGGGCAACACTCCTAAAGCTTTAATTTCTTGGAATTGCTCATTGCTCTCATCAACCAGACCTGCAAAGCAATAGACGCTTAAAACTGCTTCAAGGGTCCGTTCATCAGGATCACATCTTGCTTTTTCCATCTCTACATAAGCCTTGATAGCATCCTCAAACTGGCCTCCTTGCCTAAAAGCTTCAATCAAAGCATTGAAAGAATCCCTGTTCTTTGCAACACCAGTCTCATTCATTCTGGACAAAATTGCGTTAGCTTCCTTGTACAATCCACCTCTTGCAAAAGTCTGAAGCAGTGAATTGTAAGTTTCAATGGTCGGGTTGCTCTCTACTTCATTCATTGTGTTAAAGGCAACTAAAACTTCCTCATATAATGCTGCCTGTCCATAAGCCTCGATAACCCCAGTATAAGCCCTGGAACTAGGCACTATACATTTTTCATTCATGTGAAGTAGAATTTTCTTGGCATCCTCATGAAGCCCTCCCTTCCCACAAGCAAATATTAAACCATCATAAGTCTTCACATTAGGCTCAATATTCTCCTCCACCATATCACGAAACAAAGTCACGACCTCCTTAAAATACCCACCCTCTCCAAAAACCTGTATCAAAATATTATATGTAGCAGCATCCGGCTCTGTATTGCTCTCTTTCATCTCAAGAAAAAGCTCACGAACATCATCATATCGCCCATTCCTGCCATACAAATTCAACAAAATACTATATGTAGTAGCATTTGGCGCACATCCGGCCACCTGCATCTGCTTAAACACACCCATCGCTTCCTTAATTGACCCCGACTTAGCATATGCCTCTAACAACACATTATATGACATAATATCCGGCAAATTCCCTCCAGACTCCATTTCCTTAAGTAGCTCTGAAACTTTCTCCAGCTTACCTAACTTCCCAAAACTCTCAACAAGATAGCTATAAGTAGTTAAATCCGGCAGTATCCCTCCTTCATTCATAGTCCTAAAAACCATTTCCGCCTCATTACCTAAACCCCTATTAGCACAAGCACTAAGCAAAGTATTATAAGTAACAATGTCAGGTTGTATTCCTTCATGTCTCATTTCCGCAAACAAACCTAATAAACCCTCCCAATCCAACCCGCCCCTTGCACACGCATTAATCACGGTATTATAAGTTAAAATACTCGGCAAAACTTTGTCTTTCTTCATTTTATCGAGTAACTCAAGCGAAATATTATACGCGCCGTTCCGTCCGTAGGCGTTAATCAATGCCGTGTAGGCGAAAACACTGCGAGTCACGCCTTGGCTAGGCATTTCGTCGAACACTTCGCGGCATTTCTCGAGCAAGCCTTCGCGGCCCAAGAGGCTGATCATGATGGTGTAAATGTGTTCGTTTGGCTTACACCAGATCTGGCGTTGCATGTATTTGAAAAGTCGTAGGGAACGTTGCCAATCGCCGCGGTGAGCGAACTCTTTGAAGACTAAAGCGAAGTCGTTTAGTGAAAGTTTGTTGCGGAAGACATCGAGACATCTCGCAATGCTGCCACGAGGCGGGAGGCTGCTTAGCTTGTTGATTAGTGTTTCAACGTCGTAACTGTACTTTCCTTTTTCTACCGTCACCGACGGGTTGCCGAGGACCAACTCTCGAGGTTTCGCTCTGCATATTCCGGCTCCGCCGGACAGGAAGCTATGGTTGCCGCCGGTGAAAATTCGATTAGAAGAGAGCTGTCGCCGGTTGAGTGCGAAATTGGAAGGTTGCGTGAGAGCGAGGAAGTGATTAGGTATTGAAATTGCCATTTGGTGCCTTGCATGAGCTTCAAAAGGGAAAACAGAGTTTCTCGAGAATATTTTTGAGGAAATAGTCGGTATGTAGTTGAGAAGATGTTTGTGAATCGTGACGGGAAAGTTGCCGCTGAAGAAGGTGGGAGCCGAACCCGAAAGTATCTTTGAAGAAAGACACGTGGAATTTTAGTGGATAACAGGGGAAGAGATATAAGTTTCGACGGATTGTCGGGGTGGTTAATACCCCGACGGATTCTTTGGTCTTTGGCTGTTAGTTAGTTCGGTTTATGGATTTTGAAGAAAAGGGTTGACCCGATGTTACGGGGAATATTTGGCGGTAAATGGCCGTTTTTAGAACGGTAAAAATAAATCAGAATTTGATGTGTTACGTAAGTCGTACATAAATATATAATTTTTGTGTATTTTAAAATAATAATTATATATTTGTATATGGAGTTATATTGGGAGTGTTCCTCTAATTAAGATAGTTTAAGGAATGAATTAAGTTCAAATAAAACTTTATAATACATAAAATAAAAATAATGTTTTAAGTTACTATTATTTAATTCAATATATAGAAATCGATTAATTATGAACTAAATAAAACAATAAATTAATATAAAATCAAACTAAACTCATACATGACGAGACTTAATCTCGAGACTTATATAATTTAAGGTCATTTTTTGTTTACCTCATAAGTTTTTATTTTTGTCAAATTCTTCAAAGTAAGTGGAGTTGAATTATGGGTTAACCTTGGGAAGTTGAATATCAAATAACTGATTTATTATTTGGTTATAGCTGATCTCTTCTAGGAAGGTAAGGTTACTATATATAGACATATATATATTTGATGAATGTGTTTTTTTATACGTATGGCATAAGATTTTGGTTGTACATGCAAGCAAAGGTTAGGATTTTCTTTTACCATCCATCTAATATACTGAAGCTCTTGATGTACAATTTTTTTTTTCTTTTTCTCTTCTAGGTAAAACAACACTGGGAAGTTGCGATGGCTAAGTATTTGGCGTTCAAGGTACTGCTTTGTGTCTGATAAGGAAAGTATGTGGAATGCGTTTAAATTGTTTTAGCCAGCTTGTTCAAGGAAATGCATGTTCTTTCCTAATTTTGCTCGAGATTCTTGCGTTGAAGGTTCAATTACTTCATGCTAGAATTTGTGATATGTTTTGGTTAGATCAAGTTGCAATTCATGTTAGAACGTGTGATGCGTTTCATAGATACATACATACATACTTTTTTTGACAACCTTAAAGCCTCGCAAGTGGCAAGTCCAAAGTCACCGGTACCACCTCCACCTGCTTTTTGAGCTTTCAATCCCGGAGCCTCACTTATCTACCCGCTACCTCACCATCACCACCCTCCCCACGCCTCGCAATGCAAAAGGACCGCATGCATGCATCGAGCCACGTTTTGATCTACAATCGGTCCACATCCCCTCCTTGTTGGGGCGCGTCCACAGGGAAAGGGAACAAAGAAAAGAAAAAGAGTAAATTACGTAGAATTCCCCTAGTTTTGACTTTAAATTACACATTAGTTTGGACAACCTGCATCCCATTCCCACCTCAAAGTTATAATAATAGCAACATTGCACACATTCCTACCGTCACGACTTCTGTTCCAGGTGCAATGGAATACACATTATATCAAAAGTTTTTTTAAAAAAAATGCCCTTTATTTCATAGAAAAAGCCCTGTAATAATGTCTTTAATTTACCATACAATGCAAATGTACGTAATTTCTTTATTTCATAAATTAAGTTATACCTCTTTCCTTGGATCTTTGGCAAATAAATAATCATCTCTACAAGTGAGTGTATTAATTTGGCCTTGGATGATTTGTTTCAAAAATTTTGAAAATTAAACTAATTGAACCATAGAAAACTAATCGAGTCAACTAAATTATCTCATAAAATCGAAATCAAACTATATATATATATATATATATATATATATATATATATTGATTAATTGGATCGATTATTTCCATTATAACTAAGTTGGTAGAGTTGCTTGTTAATTAAATAAGTCAATTTCATACCTATATTTCTAACTAAAATTCTTAATTAATGCTTAGTCATTAATTAAATGTAAAAATATAAGAAAATCACTTTAAAAAGGAACTTAATTAATTTGTAGCAAAGCAAAAGTAAGAGAGCACTGTCTTAATATAAGAAGACCAAGAAATGACTCGATGCCTATCCTATATATGTTTATTTATTTGATTCTAACAAGAGTGAATTGAAAAGAAATCGAGAGTAGGAGTATATGATTAAGCTCATCCCGACTCAAACCTTTGGCAGGAATGGAATATATATATATGTTCGCGAGGCTCTTCTGTTTAGCCTCTTGCTGCAGATCAGCTTCCTGACTTTAGTCGCCCCGTTCAAGGAAGAGACCCTTGATTGTCCTTACTAGATCGATCGTTG
Source organism: Theobroma cacao (assembly GCF_000208745.1). Lineage (NCBI taxonomy): Eukaryota > Viridiplantae > Streptophyta > Magnoliopsida > Malvales > Malvaceae > Theobroma > Theobroma cacao. The sequence continues at coordinate 147,248 of NC_030852.1, forward strand.
ATGCATGCAGCTGCTAAATTTGCTATGGGTCGGTCTCATCACCAACAGCCAACGCAACGCAACCTATCTAATCCTTCAGGCCTTAAGAGAAACAACAATCTTCAAGCATGCATTGCATTTCGGGCTCCCTTTCTCTTACTACACCTTGGTTGTCCTGAAAGGCACGTGCATAGCAACAATCTGTAGGTCCCCACATTGCTTACGGGGGTTCCAGTGAAATTAAGAAACCTGCGATTAAGGAAGGAAGAAGATCATAAAGAGGAAGCGAAGGTTATTGGATTTTTAGTTGTCAAAATTCTGAAGCGAAATTACTTAATTCATGCTATTATTTGATATGGATTTGAGTTTCTTCAGCATTTTAGTTCTCCGTTTTCATAATGCACAAGATTAATTACAGATTAATTACAGATAAGAGAGAAAGTAGCGTAGCGTAGCTAGCTAGCCAATCAAATCATGTTTCAGGTATGAAGTATGATTTTTGACAACTTGAAATTCGATTTAACACTTGTTTTTGTTTGGTAATAAATTCTTAAAAGCATTATTATATTAATTAATTATATTAATATTGCTATTTCTTTCTTCTTCCTTCTCTTTTTGAATGATAATTAATGTGTCTTAATTATTTTATATTTTCTGTACGTTATCGTCGATTACTTCCATGCAATGCCATGTACATTTTTCAATCCAGTATCTTTTCTAATTAAAGTTAAACTTCAAAGTGTCTAAAGAAAAATGTTTAATAACTATATATGTTTACTTACGTGAATTTTTTTTTATTTTTTATGTCTAAAATAATCATTATTCTTTAATTTGAATCCACATTAATTTTTTTTAATTGTATCATATAAACTCTTTATTTTTAACCACAATTAATAATTGTCAAATTTAATATTAATTGATATATTTTATCTGCATGGCATATGACTTATTAATTGATCTTTGATGTAATTAAGTTAATTTACTTTATAAATTATTATGTAATCCAATAATTATCACGTGTCTTACTATGTGAATAGAAAATATCAATTAATATTAAATTTGATAATTATTAATTTTTTTTAAAGTTAAAAACTTTGTATAGATAAAAATAAGAGTTTCTTTAAGTATAATAAAATTGAGATTTAATTGTATAACTGTATATAATTTTAGGAATTTTTTTAATATTTAAACTTAAGAAAGTATAAGACCAAAACCGAAACCCGCACCGGTTCAACCGTTTTGTCTGCTGACGTCTCGTGTTGGTAAATAGAAGTGTCAGGAGAGGGTGGTTTGGTAATAACAAAAGTAAGTTTCAGTTCCTAACAGACAGCAGCTTGGAAAGGCAGAAAAAACTAAAACGACCTCCTTTTATTCTGTTGTTGTTCACTGTTCTTCTTCTCAACTTGCTCTGAGAGAAACAGCGTCAGTTCGATGCATTGGTGACTACAATGGCCGATTCTGAGGTAAAATCTCTAGTACCCTTCTATATATCTAGTTTTTTTTCTTCTTTTCCTTTTTTTGTGTGAATTTTAAACTGTTTTTTTTGTCTTTTTGGGGGTTTTTGTTAAAAAGAGTTGATTTTGATCTTTTTATTGGTTCAACATGAGTATACTCCATGTGGGTTTCGTTTGACGTTTTCAGTTTTGGTCTTTTTTTAAAAAAGAAATTGACGGCTTTGAAGAAGGCTTATGCCGAAATAATTCTGAACACGGCCAAAGAGGCGGCGGCGAGGATAATGGTGTCGGAGAGAAAGGCTCTCCGGTATCAGCAGGAGCTGTTCGCGGCGAAAGATGAGGCGTTGCGTATGTTGCTTAGGTTGAAACAGATGTTGGATGCGAAGGTAACTGTTGGTTTTTGATTGTTGTTGTTTGGCTTTGTGTCTGATGATGCTTCGGTGCGGTTATCATGAATTTTCTTTTTTTCACTGTTATCTGTTTTGTAACCTGGGTTTTCTCTCTATACTTGTTTTTTGGTGATGGATGTTTTTGATGTTTGATTGAATTTATTTGGTTGCTTTTATTGTCAATTTGCTGCGTGGATTGTGAAGAGCTAGTTTGTAACAAATATGTTGTTTTGATTCATCTATTTGTTACAAACATTCTACACGGTGAAGTGAGCTTGAAGAGACGCAACTTGTGAACTGGAATTACATTTTTAACTATGAATTTGTTTGCTGTTATTTGTTAACAATTGTATTTGCTTTGCTCGGAATGGTTTGCTTTGATAGGAGGTTATCCATCAATGAAGCTAACACCATTTAGTTTTTTTTGTTAAATATTTATAGGCTTTATGGGAAGACGAATGTATCTATTCATGCAAATTAACCGGTTTATGTGCATAAGAATCACCCAAATCTTGTCATGGTGAAAGTGTTAAAGTAGGGTGCATAAAACTTATTTGGTCTAGTAGATTCAAGCAACTAATCGAGGTTGCATGTTTCAACTTTTGTTAGACAGTTCCACTATAGTTATCTCTTGGTTGGTGTTTGTTTTGTCCATGTAGCTTTTGTTCTGTGTCACTCAAACCAGCTATGATTGTAGGAGATGTCTGACTTTTATAACTCAAATTTTCATAAACCTTTCCTTATATTTGAAGGGCCATACCCTTATACATATGCCCATTCAAGGTATCTGATATGTATATATATCATGGTTATGCCTGAGAAAATGAGTTAGTCAGTGCAATTTAGCCAATACTGAACACACATCATAACTCGCTCTGTGCTATGATTGTAGGTTAATGAAGCAGAGATGATATCCTTGAATCAACAGAAAAGAATTGAAGAGCTTGAAGCACAACTGGGGGAAGCTGAGGATATAGTTAGAGATCTTAGAACAGAATTGAGAGAAGCACAGGATGAGTTGGAGAAGCTGACAAAAGACAGAGTGCAGTGTTTGGGCAAACAAAAGTCAAAATATGATCTTGCTGCTTCTGTAGAGATATCTCAGGAAAATGGAATCAACAATTTTGGGTCTGCCAGATCTTCTTCACCTGATGCGGAAAATGATTTTGTGACAGTTTCTGACATCAAGAATTCAGTTCTGAACGGAACATATGTGGGTAATAAGTGTTCTTGTACTGATAATTGCTATGTTTGTAACCCTGATTTTGCCTCCATAGTAATGAGACGCAAAGAACCTGACCTGTATAGAAATGGGTGCACTCAGAGGATTCGTGCACTTGAAAGGATTTGTGCAAAGAATGAAAAAACTAGAGAAGGTGAAGAAAGTAGAGATATGCATACAAAACTTTCGCTGAGAGCTGACATGCGTAGACCAGAGGAAAAAACAGATGAGTTGAAAGTGATGCAAAGTGATGCATACAACATTATCCAAGTTCTTCCTCTTAGTCCTTTTCACAGGAAAAGGAAAAGAGCTGCTAGATATAAGAAAAATAAAGTGCCCTCATCCATGAATATTTCTGATCAGGTTGTAGCAACGTGTCAAGAATCTGATATATTTTGCTCCGAAAGTTTTTCACTTGCTGTTGCTGATAATGCTCAATCTGGGGAAAATTCTAGGATCTTTGAACATGATGCTCAGAAGGGTCTTCATTCTCCTTCAATCCCTAGATCACCTTCAGATGCAGCTAAAGGAATTACTCAATCAAGACATGAAGATGTTGGAAAGGATGATGTGGAGTTTGTAAAAGCTTGTGATTTCCAGAATGACAAAAACAATGATAAATTGCTGACAGACAAAAAGGAGCTGACAAGACAGGAAAGTGGATCTGCTAACAATTCAGGGGTTCCATCTTGCAAAATGGAGCTTGAGATGGTTGGCATGTCTGCAGTAAACTTGGATGTTAAAGTGTCTGAAATAACTGAAGGGTCTTCTACTCAACCTGTAAATAATAAGTTTCTCATGTACACGTTTAAAAGAAAGCGGAAGAAGGAGTTGATGAGCAGCCCTGATAGAGATTCCTCACTTGATGATGGCATTTCACCGAGGAATACAGAGGAGAAACAAAACGGCTTGCTAGACGCAGAAAAGTCCACATTGTTAACTGAATCATCTCGAGACAGCCGGCGCCTAGCACAGGTTGCTCATCAGGTTGGTTATCAATTATCATAAGTGCTTCTTTACATGCATTATGTTTGTGCATGGACTGGCGTAGGCATTGGCTAGTGCATGTGTCTATGTGCTTGTGTGTATCTCTAAATTAAGATGTCATATCAGACAACAATTACCTGTGAAGAAACTTGGGTTCTGATATTTTACGTTTGGCCTGACTTGATATGGGTAAGTATAGATCAATTTGGGCCATAAATTTTATTTTAATTGATTATATGTTTTGAGGTAACTTAATTGGGATGCTGTCAATGTCTACTTGTTCCCATGTTCAATTTCCCCAAAAAGACATATTTACTAACAAAACTTGATGTGAATTCCAAGATACACTTTGAAAGAAATACCCTGCCAATAATTCCTTGTTCTTCATGTCTTAACTATCATTATTATCCTTATTTTTCATGGAATATACTTTCTTTTATTGCCTTTGATCATTTTCTTGTGATCTCAAAGTTCCTCTCAATCTCATACGTGCACTGGCTGTACAAATCATGCTAGTACCCATTCTTTCATCCTCTAGATAGATTGTTGATTTCACTTTTTTCAAAACAATAACCTCAATATGAATGTTGTTTGGCTTTCTGCTGGCAAAAATATGACAGCATAGTTTTAGTGACACACTTGTTTTTACTTTTGCATGAGAGTTGCAGCTCCTTCCTTTGAATGAGAATGAGGGCTTAGCTGAGAACATTCAACACTTTCTGAAAATTGCTATGCTGTTTTTCATTACTATTTGACTAAATGTAACTCTAAGATGTGGTAGAGTCATCAAAGAGACTGTTGGTGCAATCTCAAGAAATACTAAAATATGTGGCAAGTTGTCATTTTTTTATTGTGGGTGAAAGGCGATTCAAACCCACTCCTTGAACAGGAAAACACATGCACCTACCAAAGCCAAATGCTCAGGTGCATTTACCAAATGTTTTGAAAACCATATTTTTGCCAAAGCTCTATTTTATTTTCTTCTATTCCTATTTTAGTTATTAGCCATGCTAACAATCTTGACCCCCCATATTTTGCATTCAACAATGGCACTGCAAGGATTTTGATAAGGGGATATTTGAACACATAGAATTAGCTCCTGAAAGGTGGTAGGATCAAACATTAAGCTTAATCTTTGTCATGTGACCTATGTCTAAGGTGAGTGAGTTCTCTTCAATCTTTTAAGGGATGATGAAGCTTTATCAATTCTCCTTGCAATGTATTGCATTGTCATGATTGTAATAAATGTATTCTTGACAAACTAAAGTACTTGTTACATTGTTATTGAGTCATGTTCTATGTATTAGTTTATCAGACATTTAGGTCCTTCATTTGGTGGAATGTGTAAGCCACCTCCTTATTGGGTCAATTCCTGCCATAACTTATTAACTAACTTTTGGTTTTGATTTGCTCTGAGACTCTCTTAGATTTTTTTGTCAAATCAGAAATTATCCCCATCTTAATTTATCTATCACTATAAGTGCATCCTTTTTTTCCCTATTCATTAAATCATTTATATTTGTTTTCCAACTTACCTTCCTGACGTAGCAAGTTAGCGTGAAAACAAGGGCTTACACTTGATAGAACTTTTAAAATTGATAACCAAGTTTCAAACACAGAAACTTACACTCAAAATTTGAGAGAAATATAATGTCATTCAATAATTTAAAAAAATTAGTTATCTAACAATTAAGCCTAAAGGTGCTATTTATAATTGTCTACTCCTACTTAACCTAAACTTGGAATGCAAGTAAAATAAATTAAAATAAGAAAATATTCTACCTTAGACTGCCTTGGAGTACAAAAAAAGTAAATTCCTAAACCCATATTTACTTGTCATCCTAGTAAAACAAAATAAAAAGATAATCTATTATACCTATAATTCCTATGTAAGATTCATAACTAAACAAGGAAAACATTAAAATTATGAATATGCACATTTATGGTTTTTGGGTTTTTTTCTTAGCTTCTAACACCTAACTTGCTCTAAGAAATTATCTGTTAGACGTTCTACGTCACTTTTTCATGTCAGAGGAGACTACTTTAATGCTTGCACATATTAACTTACTTGCTTTTGTTACACATGCACTTCTTTACTCCCCATCGAAATCCATTGGGAACCGTATCATTTTGCCTCCATTCTGTTATATTGCATCTAATACCTCACCGTCATGAAATGAAGGTGCAAGAAACAATTATCAATCATCTTTTTTCTCTCACAAATGATGTCACTTGTAAGTAACAACAGCCCTTTTATAGACTGAAGCAAAATCTTGAGATTCAGTTTAGTGTTAAGCTTTTAGGAATTCATGCCCTCTGAAAAAATGTAATATGCAATTGATGGTTACAATAAAGCATAGACATCTAATATTGTTAGCGTGGTGATTTCCTCATCAATTTTGAAATGGACCTTTCAAAGTTTAAACCCCAGGTGACTAAAACAAAGAGTTGCTCATTTGCATTGGAGCATTTTAATGCATGGTTTTACAGTTTGGTCTACTGTTGCATCTTGCCTTGTCCTGCCGGTAAGAAACTGCTTCATCTGTGCTTTCCATGTTTTTTCTTTTTTCTGTCTTTGAATGTTTGAAATGTCATTTAGAGATTGGCATGATGGGTTGATTGCTTAGAGATGGACATGATGGATAGGTCAATTTGGGGCTTTCAATTAAGGGTTTTATTGCCTCTGTTGTTGTGAACAAAGATCAGGTCTTCCTGCATTTCCCCTAACATTTATGGTAGACATTGACCTAGTATCATAGGGAAGTTTGCTAGCATCTATTGTAGATGAGACTAAACATGAGATTTTAAGTTCTTAATTCTACTTCTTCTACATTATTCTCAGTATCTGTTTCAACCTTCTGTGGAGTTCCCAGAAACATTTGTCTTTCTTGAAAATTCAATGTGATCAATCTGTTCAATACAAGATATTCCACCTTTCTCTCTCTGCTAACCTGGTTTGAAAATGTCCAGTAATTATTTTTACTTTTTATTTTTTATGACCCCTATTTCTAGAGCTCACATCATGCATATATTAATTTTTCTCAAGCAGCATGCTGCCTGTGTTTATCATTTGATATCTATTCATGACAGCTACAATCTGTTGTTTTTAATCATAATACTACATATTGATTTGTCTGTTATTTTTCTCTTTGGCAGCTCATATCATTATCAGAAAAGAAGTGGCTGTTGTAGATGTGGCTGGTTGGTGCATTCATTGGAGGATGCTGAACTGAAGCAGCAAATTGAAGCAGTCCCACTTAGGGTATAGATGTTGAACCAGTGTTTTAGTAAAGAATGGGCATAAGAAGATAGATGGTTCAACTAGGAAGAGCTATAGGTGTTGGATTAATTATAATGGTCATTATATCCTTCAAGTCATCAACATGCTGTATGTCTTTAGTGCTGTTTTGGTCTCATTACTATATTTAAAATATGTGAAGATTTAACTGTTTTGAATTGGCTTTAGTAAAATGATCAAATTTGCAATTTTTGCTCACTATTTCGTTGTTGGGTGCAAAAAGAGGCTGAGCAAGATGATGCTTGGTCCCGGAACATATGGTTTATACCAATGGAAAGCCAAAAGCAGAAGACACAATGATGAAACACAGGTCTGCTCTCCATGGTAGTTAGTTGTCCAACTTTATACAGTGTTTGAACGGCGGGAACTTTGGATGTCCTTTGGGAACAAAATGCTCATGGCCATGCCCGCACGTTTCAAGTCAGAATATGCTTACTTTTGTTTTTAAAGGAAAACACGTCATACGCAACATTAAATCCTGTTATAATTGTTGTCCAAATAATTTACAAGTGATTTGTTTTTGGTTTTTTTTCTCAAACTACACAATTAAATCCTGTTATAAAGCATCATACTACCTGAACTTGTAGAGTTCATATTTATGTAATATTAGATCAATTAAAATCGTGTGTAAGGGCGGCATTGTAAGTTTTTTCATCGGTGGTTAATTTTGGGAAAAGAAAAAAAAACAAAAGAAGCTTCAAAATTAATATTTGAATATGGAATACATACATACATACATACATACATACATACATACCTAAGAAAGTCTGAAAACAGGTAAAGACCGCAAAAAAGGGCTATATCCTGTCAAATTCCTTGTGTGCTTAACTTAGCTTCGCAGTTAGCAACCTCCAACACCAAATTCTCATACAGAGAAAGAGAGAAGATGGGGTGGGCAAGCAGAGCGGGGGATTGGGCCTTTAAAGGGTTCACAGCGGGTCTAGGATTGGCCACCATTTACCTAACCGCCACTTTCTCTGTTAATGTTTACAGAGGCCTAGCCTGGCACAACGCTCAATCGGTATTTCTTCTCCTCTTTGCTTTCTGCCCTTTCCTTTTACATTCTGTTGATTCGATCGAATCCCATCTATTTTTGTTAGTGTTTTCATCTTTTTTATGCTGGGACTTGGAATTCCGTTTTGATGATATTGAATGATTCAGTGGAAATCCAATTTTTTTTTCATGCTCCTCCAGTCCTTAACTCAGAACCGGTGCCAATTTATGGACGCATAGGGGATGTAGCATTAGCCCATGATTCACAGTAGCTATATTTTCTTTCGTTGCAGCTTTATGTTAATCGGATGGCCTGCGTATGACCTGTTTTCCTCCATAAATCAGTAATATCACATTAATAAAAATTTGTGCTTTATTTAATGAAACCTAATCCTTGTGAGCAGACCAGACCACCAAATCTTTCTCTTTCGAGGAGTTGATCCAATATTATAAAGCTCGTTTTTATGCTTAGGGTATATGCTCTTCTTTTGTCATAACCGTATTCTTTTTCAACCAGTATGCATTTCTGAGAGGTATTTCGAGCTACTTGTTATAGTAAATGATAAATGTTTGTCACAATATGCAAGGAAACATGTTTCTGCTTTCCAATATTTACATGTCTCTGAAATGCCCTCTCAATTTGTGTTAGTTGATGTCCGATCAGATCTGCATCCATCTTCTCATCACCTCTGGAAATCAGATAATGGAGTGTTTGGGTCGTTTGGGAGTATTAATAGTATGTCTCTACATGGTTCAGAGCATAATAGCGTTTCTTTTTTTAACTGCTACTGCATCTGAAATCATTTGTGAAAGATCTATGAGCTGTGCACATGTCAAAAGGATTTTATAAGGACTAATCTACTTCAAAAGCTTCCTAGATGATGATTAACTAGAAAATTGAAGTCAAATGAAAACCATGAATGAGAGAAATTAAAAATCCTTTCAAGTTGTAACTATGGTTTTTGTGAAAACACTTGGAAGCTTTAATTGGAAGCAGTGAACGAAGAGAGTTCCTTCAAATAGATTTAGATTAGATATTTTCTTTGCTAAATTCATCTAAATGAGAGTTATTTCCGTGTGTGTGTCCGCATGTGTTTGCATGTATGTTCATGCATATGCATGGATTTTGTTGCAATTCACATCTTGTTTTTCATTTTCAACTAGAATTTCTGACATCTTTATTCTGTTGCAGAAGGTTGGCCTTACTCACAGTAATAAGGAACTAGAATGCTTACCTTTAAAAGTGGTTAATTGCATTTTCTTAGCAGGCTTGGTAAAGGACTGGTGGCTTTTTCTTCCCTTTGTGCCTGGCTAGAGTTGGAACAACCTATATCATATCTTTGTTTCAACCATCAATCTTAACTATGCATTTTCTTCACTGCCTGCCAGTTATAGGGACTTTACATTTTATGGCGTTATCTTTATTGGGTCGACTACATGTAACGTTACTTAGTATTGTTTGTATAAAGTATTTTAAAAATTACAGCTTTTTACTTTATTAAAAAGAAAGAGGATGAAGATTGAGTAAAGACAGATTTTGCATGTGTGATGAATCTGATACTTTCAGTCCTGAGGTACTGTGTTTAATAAATCAGTAGCAGCATTGAGCCTCATATAATGTATGCGTGTAGGTTATCAGTTCCCTTTCAGGTGTTACAGACTAATTTTAACAAATTACTGGCTTATGAATGAGTGCAAGCTGCTAGGCTGAAGCTTAGCTTCCTTTGATTTTTGATCTTCACTATTGTCTAATATGGAGTATATGGTTATTGGTAATCTTTTAGCTGATGGAAATGTGCTGTCAAAATATTGAGCTCCTTTAGTTGAGATTTGACTGTCTTTTTCCTTTGTTTTTTTTTTGTATTTTTTTGAGCAGAAAATTGAGAAGCAGGGCTCGACTGAACAATCCGCATAACATAGCTCCCGGCGGCAAGGGAACTCTGGTCTTAAATTTGTCAAAATTTGTGTCCTTAAAATCACAATTTACTTTATTTTTAATGTATCACCAGATGGACTTTGAGTTGAGTTTCAAGCTGAGGATTCTTGGTCTTGGAGGTTTTTTTATTTTTTTTTTGGTATTAGTGTGAAATAACTTCTTGATTTCACTTTGAGAACTGATGCAGAAAAATTGTTCTTGTTTTCAGTTATACGTATATCCCAACATGCTCAACCTCACAAGTTATTACTGGTTTATACAAGAAAACAAATTCATGTATAGGCATCAATGGTAAAGCGGTAAGTTTATCTCTAGCGGGACAAAGTGTTAGGTTAAGAAGCATTTGTCTTAACTTAATTAGACCCCCACCCACCATCATAACCTGGCTATGAGGACGCTCATCATCGATTTCAGGTGATTTATAAATCAAGAACAAACCAAATGTGTTTCAGAAACATCAGGAAGCTATACACATCTTCACACACTACACCACTCTTTCTCCCCTTCTCATGCCTCAATTTACTAGAAAATTTTCAAATTATCAGATGACGCCACTTCTCTTGGTCTCTCCACAAGATGCAAGACTGTAGACTTTCTGAGGTGAGTTTTAAATGAACTAACTGCATAACAACTCCACCACGCAATTTGCTATTAAGCTACTTCATAATATAAGTGGATTATCATCTTTGTTGTCTCCCTTATCCACCACTGACCTTAAAAATTGAGTGCAATTCCCAAGTCCCGACCATCCTGCAAACCTGCTAAAAGGGGAAATAGAACCTCAACCACAACTGTCCCAAAAGAAAGAAAGAAAAAGCCTATCTCACGTCTCATGTCTGAAATAAACAGAGATGGCCTATGAATGCCTACGATGGATGACAATTGTAAGGACATGAGAATCCAGGTTGATTCATGGATGGCTATAAATAAAGACAAGTTGCTTCTCTAACTGAAAGCTTGAATTTCAAGGAAAATGTTAAATGGCTGTTCTATGGGACATGGGGGCAGGACCTACTCCACCCCCAATAATAAGGAGCAGGAACCTTCCTTTTTATTTACTGCTAGAGAAGGAAATGATTTATATTCCCCAGCAAAATAAAGGCATGCACATAGGAGTGGGTTGCATATCCAACGTCTCAGAGGAAATATTGACATTCAAGCAGGTTGTGCCAAATCAAAGTATAATGAGATTACAAGGCAAAAAATTTCATAATAAATACCTGCTGCTTCTGGTGGTCACTGATGTGCTATCTCAGAGACACGCCTTGAATCACCGTGAATTTCTGCCAAAGGGTTCATAATGAATCCACCACCACCTTGAAGCCGTAACCTATGGTTCTCCAACTTAAATGCTTCAGCATTCCAATTCCTATCAGCTCTACAACGTGTGGCAGCCACTGATGGGGTGCCGCTGGACGTAGAAAACCAAGAGGTAGCGTACCGGCCTTCTGTTTTCCTCCAGAATTTTGAGCTCAAAAAACCTGCAGCTGGTAGTAGGCAACAAGTGGTCCTGCTGGAAGAAGACATCCTTCCAGTTGATACAGCCAAGTCATACGAGATCTCATCCAAAGCCAGTTCCAGACCGTGCACACGTGTCTCCAGTGAATGCATCCCAGTCTGTGAGCTACAAACGAATCTCTAGACGAAAGAAGGAAGAAACAAGAGAATGGGAGAGATAAAGCTTTCATGATTTTGTTTTAGTACAATCAAAGTAGATGGAATAGAAAATGCTAGAGCATTTATGCCTCCTTCAGATATATGAAGTAATTAAGATTATTCTTTTCATTTGTATGAATACATACAATAGATGCTTGCCCAGTAATTTGAATTTTAATTGTATAGCCACAAACAATGGCACTAGCCACTGTGATATCATCTCAAGCTTTTAATCATTAAATTACATGAATGACAAATGGAGGCTTAAATTTTTTTCAATATCATCAACTAAGAGAGAGCAATGCCTCTATCAATTGATGCACAAATCTGATGACCTGGTTAATCTTTGTCCACCACTGATCATGAACCAATTTTAGTATAACAGTAAGTTCACAACTTGTAAGTCACAAGGATCCTGGTAATAATGCATGGATATGCCATCTTTCTTTAACTTCAAAGAGATTGGTCGGAAGAAAAGATAAATAATGGTGGCTTTTGGCATATTCAATGATGTCATCACTCAGGGATTTACCAGATGATTCAAAATTAAGTAGTTTAATTGACTTGCCCAAGTTCACTTATTATGTGAATAGTGCAATGCCCTAAGCACACATAACGCTATTGAAAAAAGCATCTTCGCAGATATATCACTAGTACAGTCAAATTACTGGATGGTAATTGAGAGGATATTTAATTTTCAAGCACTGGAAACAAACCTGTAGGAGATCTAGTAGTCTAGATTGCTGCTTTTCTATCTGAACCAGTTGGCTGCGGATCAAAGATAAATCCTCAGAGTCTTTGTGATTTGCATTGAGATTCTCAGAGGCATTACTAACCACAACAGTGGATTCAGTGGTTTCCTCGTGACAAGGAGCCACACGAGATCCAGACTTTGAACCACCAAATTTGTGCATCTTGTCATCAGAATTCTTATTACTGAAAAGCACTCGCTTTATGTCAGACTTTGCAGATTTCACGTTCTCATTATTCCTCCTTCGTGATACATTCTCACTCCTCTCCTTAAGACTATCCTCACATGCCCCTGTCACATTAGCAGCATGAGGAACAGCAATCTCGAGTCTCCAGTCCAGGGGCTTCTTTCCATTCACTTTCTGAATTGTTGCCTTTAAAGGACTTCTCTTCCTAGCTGTGGTTGCAAAGGAACTCTCAGGCGGAGTTGACCTTGTAGTAAAAGTAGGTTTCTTCCTCGTTTGAGGAACTGCAACATCCACGTTGGAAGAAATTTTAGAGCCAGGTGGATAGCGTCCATCACTTGCGTCCTCTGTTTTCAGAACAGAACCAAATCCAGTATAAACAAAATCAGACACATGCTACCAAAAATAGTGAAATTATTCCACAAAAAAAGGGATCATATCAAACTTGGCAAATTACATATAAACAAGTACCAAATAAGCAGTTCATATCAAAGATGCGACCTTCCTAATTTAGATATTCTAGTAGACAATCAATCTACCAGATTAAATAGACCACATTACCAGGAGATCTAAAGCTCATCAAACAAAAGAAGATCGCATACCTTTACTAGAAGCCTGTGATAGAGGCGGTGGCGACGCCTCTTCTGAAAAATCCGGAACCTGCTTCCACGCCTCCAACATCTGACTCATAACCTCCCTAGCAGCCTTTACCTATATGATCCACATCCAAAATAGCATTGACATTAAAAATAATTTAAAAAATCAAAATATAAATGGCCTTATTAGAATTTAAATCAAAATTAAACTAAAAACTAGTATATGTTAAACAGCGAAAAACCTTATCAAATCTTCTAGCCTCAAAAACTTTCATACAACTGGTTTTAAACTCAGCCAATGAATCCCTCTCAGCTATCGCCAGCCTGCCAAGCGCCTCTGCCGCCCCCTTCCTCGCTGCCCAATCCTCACTACTCAAAAAACCAATCAAACATCCCACCAATCCCTTCATCATCCCTTGACTCAAATTCGACGCCCCACCCGAGCCGATCACACTCCCGATCACCACCATAACCGCCGCCTTCGCCTTGCACGCATCGGACTTCACGAGTTTCTCCAGCTTCGTCAGCATCCTCCCCAGCCTAACCGCATCCGGGTCGGGCGATCCGTCGATCGCCGCCGCCAAACACAATGCCGCTCCGATCTGCGCGTTCGGTTCTTGCTCCGTAAAAAGAGCGTCGCTCAAAGGCTTCAAAAACGAAGAGGAGAAGTTGCATTTGGTGAGGTTAGTGGAGAGCGCCGAGACGGCATCGACGCAGGCGGAGCGGACGGCGGAGTCGGGGTCTCGGAGGCGACGGAGGAGGCTAGAGAGGATTTTATGGAGGAAATGAGGGAGAGAATTTGGATAAGTAACCGCCAAGACAGAAACTAGCTTCACGCATTGCTTTCGGACTCCGCATTTATCGGATGAATCGACGGAGAGAATACAGGAAAGGAAAGTCGGAAGGGAAATGGCATCTAGATTTCTAGAAACGGACTCGAGCTCAGCTGCAGCGAGAGAGAAGGTGTCCCGGTCTCCGAGCTTGTTTAGGAGAGTGTTAATTTTGAGTTTAAAAGACTGCGCCATATCTTCTTTCTTACTGGTTTCGCTGCGGCGGCGGTGCTGTCGGTGGTGGTGGCGGTGGCATTGGGCGAGTCCCCAGTGCTGGGAGATGACCGAGGTTCCTCCGCGCCTTTTTAAGTTAGGAGAGGAAGGAGGGTCGTTAAAACGGCAAATGCAACGGTGACGTTTAATGGCCTCTTTTGGTAGCTTTGATTTGTTTGTTTTCTACTTTACTCAAGGTGGGAATTGGAATGGGAAGGGGATTGGGAAGAATAATCGGGGAATAAGCAGATGTGGTAATTCTTGCTTAGGAATTAATTTTATGTTGTTGTAGTAATTAAATTTAATAGCATTTATGATGTTAATTAATATAAAGCTTGTTAAAATGTAAGGGCTTAACAAATTAAGAGGGGATTGGGGTAAGCTTAATGACTTGTAAGGTTAGTAGTAGTCCATTTTAAGACAGCTCAATCACATGAGATGATATTAATTTTTAATTGTAATTGTTGGTGTTTTAAAGCCGCAGCTGCATGCACCGACTGCTTTATTAATTAGAAAAAAAAAGAAGACGAAGCATTTTCATTTTCTTACGTTTTTTTATACAAAATAAATTTGCACAAATCATATACTTTTTAAATGTTGCAGATATTTTGATTTTGGACGTTGAAAAATCATTTTCATTTCATCATGAAATTAAATATTATTTTTAACATTTTTACAGGGTGTTGGTCAAATAAGCTTTTTGGAAATGGAAGGAAGGACCACTGAGGCTGAGGCAGAGGAGGCATGTGAAGGAATGATGCACGGGCAATTAATACATTAAATAAATAAACCAACGAATGCGGAGTTAAGAGAAGGAAAAGAAAAGTCAATCTCTAGTGGATGAAGGAAGTAATTCAGAGTTACTTATTACATTTGATACTTTATAATATAATATAATTATAGATAACGTAATTGTAAATAATGTGATTGTAAGAAAAATAACATTATAGTGTTCGGTATATAAGTAAAATAATGATTAAAATACAGAGAAGATAACATTACAGCATTTGATTTATAAATATTTTGTTGAGAATGTAATGTTAATTTTAAAATTATTTTTATTTATTAAAATATAAGTTTAATATACTTATATTTTTTATTATTAATTTTTATATAATATCATCTTTTAAATATATTTTTAATGTCATATATTTTATTTTTATTTCTTATTATAATTTTATATTTTTTTATTTTTTAATATAATTTTTTATATTATATATTTTATTTTAATTTTTTTTACTTATACTATATAAATTTTAATTTCTTATATTTTATTTTATTTTAATTTTTATATTATATATTTTATTTTAATATTTTTTATTTTAATTATAACGTTATAAAATATTTTTAATAAAGTAATAATGTTGAAATGTGAAAGTGTCTTTAAAAACATTATAAAGTGCAATATAATGTGATTGTATTAATTTTGAACTGTAATCATATTATATCCCTTGATTGTAATGTGATTGTATTACAATCTTATATTACAGTAGTTTATTATAAAATAAACACTATAATATAATTTAATTGAACACATTATAAAAAATATGCTTTCATTTTTTTCATACCAAACGTTACCTATCATGTAATGTGATGTAAACATGAAGAAAGTTTTTCTGAACGAATGAATGGACAAGGTTGCGATGGTGTGTTGGATTTCTGAACCGACACTGCATTAAGCGACAAAGAGTTGGTAGCACAGGAGATGGGAATCAAAAGCTTCTTAAGGCCCCCCATATATCAGAATCAGTTAAATCGGTTGGTTGAGTTTAATTAGCTCAATTATCAAATTAAGCAGGCCGGCAGGGCCCCCTTTAGCCTTTGATTTTGCTCTTTTTTACAGCGCACCAACGGCATGGCATACTTGTTTAATTAGCTTTGACTGCTATCTAGGAACATCATCTTAGCATTATTCAACTATATGTATATGTCTTTGCTTGCATGCTTGACAAAATTCACATTTTCATAATTGTGTTGATGCTTCAAGTTCAACTAAACCAACGAAATACATAGCTATAGTCGCCTATAGGGTACATATATGTTACAATCGTTGAGCTGAACTGAGATCTACCCAAAACTTTGTCTCAACCTCCACACCTACCAGGCCAGTTGGTGAAAAGTAAAGTTGCGAGATTAATTCTTAGTTAAAGTTAAAGAATAATCATGCAAGAAGACAAGGGATGAAAATGAGGCATTAACGTTCATGCAGATTTAAGATTAAGAATGAAAAACAAAAAGCACTTGTGCTTCTGCGCGCAGTTAGTTTGGCTCTACGAGCTAGGTCACCCTCGTCGGTTGGATCCAGACAATTCAACTATATATTATGTTGCTGGGAATGCAAAGCCAAGCCAATATTAAGTAGACTAATTGGAATCATTTTGAAAATTAAGTTGAGGAGCTAGGCTAACAAATCAGTGATATCATAACAAGCGTGTGCCTGGAACCTGGAAGCGTGAAATGAAATCATGCATTGCATTGCCATGTTTCTATTGCTCACTCCAGGTTGGTGTTTGCCGGCCCCTTAGGTAATCATTCTCTAGTTAATGTATATAGTTTTAACAAGCATGATTAACTTGATCATATGGATTATATATATATGGACCATCTGGTCAAAGAAACGTTTATCTTTTACTTTTTGACCTCACAAGGTATATAAATATATATATAGTTTTCAATTCCAAACCCTTAAACCTGCCCATTCAAGGTCCTCACTCTTTTATCATTCTTCTTTGCCATCTTTTAAAATCATCAATCAAGCTCTCAGACAGCCACCATTGTTTCAATTCTGATGCTATATATTGTTTATGATGGTGAGAGTATATAAGTGTTTATGATTATTTTTTATTATTATTATCAGTACCAAGATACACATGTTTTTTTTTTTTTATAATTGAGAGAGGGAAGATTCGAACCTTACTTTTTAAGTAAAAGGATTATGCACCAACTAATGAGACAAATGTTCGGGTGCAAGATACACAAATGCTTGGCTCTTGTAGGATTTGCTTTCATCAAAGTTGATTAATCAAATAAACAAGACTCTACTGATCTTTTAACTGGTATTTGTCAGATTTCTAACTAAAATCTAAGCATAGAGCCACATAATACACACTATTGTTATCATTGGGACTGACTCATGTGCATGTCAGTTGACTGAGCGACAAAGGTCCTACTTGACACACATAATCACATGATTGAAACAAAGAGAACTTAACCCCGAAATGTCCATTCCCCCGATACCAATCCTCAGTCTCAATTTCTATTCAAGTTTGCATCTTGTCTTCCCACCAAACCCACGTGCAATTTCTTTGCATCTATTGTGACACACATGACAGGAGGAACTGGGGGAAGAAAATTGTCAGAAAATAGAGCAATGCATTGCACTCAAGATGATTAGCCATATCCTTACAGCAAACATTCTTTGGACCATTGCCCCTGTGTGTTAGCCTCTAATATCTTTGTTTTTTGTTCCCCTTTGGTTTTATTTGATATTTCATTGATGAAACAAAATGAAAAGGTGATGGCTTAGGACTAGAGAAAAAGAGTTTCGAGCCAATGGTGTTGAGTGAAATGGAAAAAAAAATAAGAATTATCTCTGAAGTGTAAGTAATGTTAGAGTTTCACACCTCGCAAATCCGTGATAAATGTAGTTTAGATAATAATCGAGTCAACAGCAAATAGGAATTGTCGTGCACACAAGACGCTAACAAGATTGAGCCACACGGGGCACAAAACTACAAGCTGAATGAAACGAAACGAATTAATTGGTTTGGTGCACAAGACACAATCATGCGCATATGAGTTATCTACCAGTGTCGGACTTCCTGTGCAATACTGTTAGGGCTAAATGAGTCTAGGGTTAGACTAAATGTGTTCTGACACTCTCTTTAGTTATGTTACCTTAATTATTATTTATTTTACTCGTACTACAAGTAAGTCTACGATTAGATTTTTTTTATTATTTATTTTACATGCATGTCAAGTAAATTTAGAGTTCACTTAAATTTAAGATGAATTATAAATAATCCATTTTAATTTCATTATAAGTATAAGAAAAAACCACCAAAAATTGACGTAATCTATTAAACCTTCTTCTTTAATTCACACTTTCTCGTCACAATTACAATTAACTTTACTTAGCCTTCAGTAGGCTAAAGTCCCAAGCCCGTGTTGGGCCTTTTAGCCCCTATCACTCTCCTCTCCTCACCCTCTGCCTCCCGTCTAAAGCTCCGAGTCTCCTTTTCTTTGTTTATAGGGAGCCTAAGCCTTGCTTGCCCTCCTCCAACTAAGAACACCAGTCACCAGCCAATCCCAGTTCTGAATTAAATGCAATTGCAATGGCAATGAAGATGCCACCATTTTGAGTTTTGGTTTAGTGGCAAAAAAGGGCAGCAGGGTTTTAGCGTTCCATCTAATGACAGTAGTTGGGCAGGGGTGACTCTTAATGTGCTTTAACCCTAGCTGACATTGACTCTTAAATGTGTTTTCGTTCGATTATGTGTGTTTGATAGGGGCAAATCAAGCACATATTTCCTTGATCCTGCGGCAACGTTCAACACAAAATATCATAGTTTCAAAAACTCAATTCTCTTTCACACCATCTGCAGTTCCCTCGGGGCTGAAAGCAGAGTAAAAAGAGAAAATAAAGACAATAAAATCATTTCGCATGATAACTTTATGGACCCAGCAATCACAAGCAACATCGTCTCACTGCAAGTAAATACAAGTCTCTTTTTTCCACCACCACTATGTCGCAGGAAACTAGATGAAGAAAATTCAATTGAATTATGCATTAACAGCCAACATCCCATTATAACATAGAGACAAGCAACTAGATTGAGCATGTGGCCTACAAAAGATGCTTGAGCTCGTACAAGAAATGAGATAATCATGCTGGAGCGCTTATCACGAGCAGTTAACAAATTCAGCAATTGGTAGCTAGCAACAAATATCACAATTATTTAACAAAATCAGCAATTGGTAGTTCGCAGGTCCCTATTCAATTTAGAAGCGCCCCCTTCTAAGTCGAGCCCATGCTATAGCCGCAACTGCAGCACCTCCCAAGTGAGCTGATCCTGAAATATGGCTATTTCCCTAGAACACAAAAAGAAAATATTAGTGGGTTAGGTGATATGAGACCTTAATTCAGTGATATTGGGAGCTAATATTTCACAGTTAATGACACCAGTTATGGTTGCATTGGGAGAACACTCTTTCAAGTCCAAGATGAATTCAAGGTAAAAGTGAGGTAGCTCAATATGAGGGCAACTGTCAATGATAAATACATAAAGGGTCTAAAAATCACATCTAGTAACCCAGATAAAGTCATAGAGATGGTTGTCACCAACAAAATTCAATCTAATGGTTCCAGGCCACATGATATAAATCAGGTCTTTAAGCAGCAGTTCTTGAAAAGCATCTGGAGGAGTCCTAAAAACCTTTATGCCTAGTTGCAAGTGAGGGAAGCTGGTGCTGTTGTGTCCACAGATCTATCTGCCACAAGATGCAGTCGGAACATCTTGCTGGACCAATCCAGCTGAAGCTACTGATAGGCCAGCATAGATAATAATGGGTGCCCCTCAAATTTATGAAATAGCGCATTAAAGGCCATAAACTGTTCAAAAATTAGTAAAGTTATGTTCAGTGACCGTGTATATCATCTAAATTAGTATGGGCAGATGATAATCCTTTTCCTTTCTTATTATCTTCTCTTTCCCCTTGAGAATGTCTTTTGTATGAAGTAAAATCTTTGTTGATGTGAAAGAATTTGCAAATATGTATATATTTTCCTCCAGAACCATGCCTCAGAACTGATCAATGTAAGATCATGTTCAAATGCAATGTAAATAGAAAATAGCTGCTCAAAGATGAGCAATATACCTCTATTATCCTCAATACATCTTTCCCAATTAAAAAGATGCCCTGTAAAGAAAATTATATATAAACAATTTAGTAAGGATTTGTGAACCTACGAAGTCATTTCTTTGTAAGCATCAACTAGAAGCATGCTTACCAGTAACATGGCAGGAACTGGTATGATGAAATCAAAATAAAGAGTAGCTTTTGGATTGAGAAATATATCAAGCAGCATAATAGCATTAACAGCCCCACTTGCCCCCTAAATGACACAAGCAGAGCACAGTTAAACAGATTTAAATATAAGTTTCTCACTGCTTGTGCTCTCCATTTGGAACAAACAAGAAGAACTTTTCAAAACACCATCCTAGGCAATCCACACAGAGAATAGATATTTTAAAGTATTGGCCAACATATAACATATAAAAGGGGGAAACTTGTATTAAGGGGGTACATGATTGAGTTGCGAAAACTTCTGGATAAGTACTGTACATCTGAACTGAATTCTTTCTGGTTAAAGAATCTCTTTCTAGTTGCTCTGGAACAATTAGGAGATTCTCTAGAAGAAATTCGGGATTTTGCTTTTGATGGCAACATGCTATGGGGAAGACAAAGATCTTGTGATTGAAAAGAAAAAAAAAAAAGGGGGTAGGCTGGGGCTGGGGGTGGGGGTGTGGGCGTGGGTGGAAAGAATAAAACCTTTCATCACATTCCTTGGTGAATGGCAAAAGACTGACTAGTCAGGCAAACAAATTAGAAGAGAATGTGACCGTAAACTATCAAAACCCAAGTCAAATGCCATTTTAAACAGTTTAAAAATGCAGGATATCAGAGAAAATTCCTTAAAATTGTGTAGTTCATCGGATACAGAAAAGCAGAAAACAAGTAAGGATACTATTACTATTTTGGTAACAGTCATCAAAACAAAAGACAAAAAAAAAAAAAGTTTATGAATAGAGCTTGATGCACTGAAGGCTAAAAGCATACCAATCCTGGCGTCTTTGAAGGGTCCATCATCCACATGGCATGTCCCTGTGGTAGATGGCTAAGAGTGAGAAACGACTGAATCATTCATATATGATTCATCAGAAAATGAAGAAATTTTCTGTCATTCTAGGTGAACATTTACATAAGCATTAACATGCAAGTACGCTAATTAACAAATTAGAAGGTTTTATTTTTGTAACATGTAGAACAGACTTCTCATCTCAGACCTGCACACAACCATGTATTAGAGTCTATTGTGTGGTGTTCTTTAAATGGATTAAGTTTGTATTTGTAGTGGCCTTATTTAAAAGTTGGACATGTCTACCTATTGCTAATTGATTTTTGGTGGGATGTTTAACATGCTATCAATGCAAAGAGCTTATATTGTTTGTTGCCCATTTGTTATTATTCATTGTTTGTCGCCCCACATTAGTTTATATTATTGAGCCTAAACATGAGGGAGAATGAAATGTGAAGTATCCCAAATCAATTAGGTTTAGGGTTTGTTGTTGCCATATGACAACAAACCATTCCTGTAACTAACAGTGGCAGAATAGGTATTCAGATATTTCTAGCAGCGAAATGGTACCTTTGATGATAATGCCAAAAATGCATGGTGCACCAAGTAAAACACTGAACCACCAATTGCCCCAGCTAGATACAACTTCAGCAAATATTCAGGTCCAAAGATTCTTCCAATCTGCCCAATGCAAAGTAAAAAGGGGAAACAATTAAAATATAAATGCTCCTGGGGAATAACAAGGAAAAAGAGAAAAAAAGGACAAGGAATACAAGCAATGAAGATAAAGCATACACAGACACAAAAAGGAAAATGTAGCAAGAAGTAGTTGTTTCGGTAATTAAATCCACCAAGCAGCCAGAGTAACATAGGAACACCATTATGCTTATCTCAAAAAGTTGAAAGTATGAAATTTAACAAAATATTACACTGAATAAGTATTTAAAAATCAGCGGAAAAAACTAGTTAAAGATGTGGAAATGCAATGACTAGTAAGATTCAATGTTGAAGATAAAAGCATGATTTAGCTTTCTTACTTCCCAATTTGTACATCTCCATCTTAATCCGAAATGATAAATATTAGGTTGGTAGCTGATGGAAACCTTATTAGGTACTTAGGAATTGTATTCTCTTTAACATAAGTTTTCTCTTACAAGTTAAATGCAAAAGGAATTTCAGAGACAATCTCCATTGCAATAGAAAACAGTAAGTCCGTTCATTAGTCAACACTAGACGTAAAAATAGTCAGGGACAAATTAATGTGACAAAGTGTGGAGCAAAATACGAAGTCTTGGAATTTAGCAACTATAAACAGGTTTTATGAATAGATTCAAATCTCCAGTCAACTTATAAGTTCTTGAATAAATAATTTCACTCTTGGCCAAAAATAATAATAATAATAATTTCACTCTCCAACATCTCTATACAAGAAGGAAAAAAAAAATCAAATGATAGCTGTTTCTCATGCAAAGTTTCAATGCCGAGCTCTCTCTCAACTAGCTATACAAGGTTGCAATCATAAATTAACAGTCCAAAAGAAGCAGTTGTAAGACATGTGGTAAGAAAAGAAGCTGTAGCCAAATAAAAGATTTCAATAATCATACATTTGATCCAAAGAAATAAAGTCCAATCATGTTAGAGATAATATGCTCAATATCAATATGACTGAAAGCTGAAGTGATCAGTGTATGCAAGCGTCCACTTTTAAAATTGTCCAATGAAACCTGCTCAAAGAACATCAAATAAGTTAGGAGGAGAAAATGAAAAAAGCAAATACAAGATAAACTACTAGGAATATGTGAGTTGAGCCATATGAGCTCTCAATACATTCCTAAGGCTATCACTAAATGTGCTTAAATATAATCTATAATCTATAATATATATAAAAATATGGATGTTGGAAAACTTTTAATTGACAAAAATAGTCATATTTATTCACTATATTTCTGCTTGATTTGAATGATTTTCATTAAAAAATCTTTTTATTAATTCTAATAGTATTGAATAATTTATAAATTAATATGCAAAATTCCAATTATATATAATTTTCAAAAAAAAATCCAACTATATATAATTGAAACATTAATTGTCTTCTATATATAATTGTCTTTTATTTCTAGACAATTAACTTTAGACTTTAGAAACATTTGTGTTTTATATATAAGAGTAATTTAAATGTAAATAAAAACAAGTATTCACGAGCATGTGACAATGTATACTAGTTTTTATAAAAAGGATATATTCCACAAAGAAGTACTTGTTTTAATATGATTAATATATTACAAGCACTGTATAGCAAATTAGCAATGACACTACTATTAGGGATCTCTTCAATTTTCGTCCCTAAAAATTTTCGATTTTCTACTCTTGAGTACATCTAGCAAGAAATAGGAAGTTAGAAGGAAAAATCTACCATGGACATTTTATGTTAACAAGGAGGTCAAAAGCTATCTAAGGACTCACCATGAAGTTATTCATCATAAATTTTCTATCTGCAATCCGCCATAATAAAAAAACAGCAACATTAGTTATAATCAAGCCCAAAACCATGTCACTTGCTGTCAATCGCTGGAACCATAATCTCCTGCAAACCAAAGAGAAGATAGATTATTGACATATAAGAACATATAAACACAGTCATGCTACAACAAGTTGGTTCAACCATGTCTATGCTTTCGCAATAACCCATTATCACAATGAGAACCTTATGTTGTTTATGAATTTACCATATAACTGGTAAGTTCTTTCTTAAAACAAAAAAGGTGATCCATGTAGAAAAGAACTGTATTCTTCTGACTATGAGAAAATTACTTGAAAGACAATAATGAGCAAAACTCTTAACTTTTATGGATCAGAATCCTAATTTTAGAAGGGAATCAAGTTGAGAATTAGCTCTTAGTAACGAGGATAAACAACAAAAACAGTTGTTTGAATGATCTTACGAGATTATTTAAAGGAGATATACCACGAAAATGCATGTAGCATAAATTTCGTAATAGAGGTATAGAACGCGATCCTAAGTGTCTCCTACTATTATATAATTAAATAGGTAAGAATTTGAAAGAATAAAAAAACACATTACCATCGACTCGTTTGAAGACCAAAATCAAATCTTCCTCTGGGAATCTGCGGTCTAAGAAACCAAACTCTGCAACCCAGGAGACTTTTGCCAGAAGTTTTGAGATGGATACTTGAGAAATTCAACCAAAATCGCTTTGCAACTACTGGGTACGAGAGAAACCCTCGAATTTCCCCTGTAAGACTTAGCTGTGATCGCCATGGAAAAGAATGGTGGTGAAATGGGTGTGAAAATGAAGAGTTCAGAAACTGGTTGTCGACGGTTGGTTTAGCAATGGAAGAGAAGGTTTTGTAAGGAAAAGAATGGAGAAGTGAAGACAAGGAAGATGTTTTCGTCAGTGCTTTGGAGAAGCTTGATGAGGCTTGCTTCAGAAAAAGAAGCCTCTGCATTTTCTTCCTTACCTTTGTCCTTTGGGTTTTGAAAATTTTGTTTGTTACATATGGAAGAGACAAGGGAGGATTCTTTGCTTAATAGCGCAAAAATGAAAAATAAATTAATTATTTAAAAAAAACAAAAATTAATTCTACAATTCAACTATAAAAATCATTAATTATGTATTATAATATAAAATTAGTTTGTTATATGCTTTTTTTTTTCGTAAATTTATATGTCATTGAGTTTTTTTTTACGATATATATGGTAAATTGGTAACGGCATCAGTGTGTTTGTTTTTGTTCGTGAGCACGAGGAGTTGTTGAACAAATTTTGATAATGTTTCAACAAATTTTAAATAAATCTTTTTATTATATTTAATTTTTATTCAAATAAATTCTTATATTTTTATTTTAAATTAAATAAATTTTTAA
Organism: Theobroma cacao; assembly: GCF_000208745.1. Taxonomy (NCBI): domain Eukaryota; kingdom Viridiplantae; phylum Streptophyta; class Magnoliopsida; order Malvales; family Malvaceae; genus Theobroma; species Theobroma cacao. The sequence continues at coordinate 172,480 of NC_030852.1, forward strand.
AATTAATAATTAATTTAATCAAAATATCACTTATCATTCTATCACGTGATATCAAAATCATAAAAGTTTATTAATTAATTAAGATATTATTTAATCAATAAATTAATAATATATTAATTTATGTATTATTTAATAAAAAATTAATTTATCAAGATTTTTTTTTAATATTGAGCTTAATACATATATTGTGTATTATGATTATACAAATATTACCTACTTACTTAGTTACAAATTATTATTATGCGTAACGAGTAAATTATTGAAACTGTCATGAGAAATGATAAAGAAGATGAATATGAAGATCATAGTTTTATATTTGAATATGCCTCGCTCAAAAATACACTCAAAGCATAAAGACATTGCATAATTTTTTACTGCAATACGAGAACACTATACCAGAGTTTCCTAATGCTCTAAGAAAAATTAGAGATAAGGTCGAAGAAGACATCAATTTCAAGAATAAACAAATAACATTGAAGTAATATTTTACAAAGATTTTCTAATTGAGTCATGTAATTTTGATGTATAAAGATTTATTAATTTATGAATCAATGAGGACTTATATGTTTTTTCTAATGTATTAATTTTATATATTTAATGAATTATTAATTTACCACTTGGTCTCAATCAGAATTGATTAAAAATATTATTTAATCAAGGTTATTAATTTATCAAATGTTAATTTATAAAGATTTTTCTATATATCATAATAGATCATAAGGCATAATGATATATTATGTGACATTTTTCATTACACATTAACTTTATGTTAACGCACAGATGCATAAAATTATTAGTGATATCTTTTAGTAATGATAAACCAACCCAACATTATTAGTCATTAGAATTTATTTTATCCAAAATAAAAATTCAGGAATTTAATTGAAAATAACATAAAATTACAGTTTATTTGAATTTTTTAAAATAATTTAGAGAATTTTTTTAATATTATATCAATTTTATTTCTGGTTGGTAAGTGTTGAAAGTTATTAGCTTAAAATTTTTTCAACATTATTTACTAACAATTTATTCCAATGCTTTGTTATTTATTATTATTATAATTTTTTTTCAAAAATAAACAAAGTTTATGAGTAAATATTTATGCTATATTTGTCCCCACTTAACGAAAATTCTAGATCCACTTATAAACACTTGTTAAAGTGATACTTATAAAAAGATTAAGTACTATATTAAACTTCTTAATAATACATTAAATAAAAACATTTTTTAAAAAAAATTAACAAATAAACTAATCTTAATAAATGTCTATAAACTCCGATTTGTTATGATGATTGGGTTGCAGAACATAAATGATCTTTGTCTATTTATATAATCCTTCGATCTATTATGAAAATAGAAATATCCTAATTCATTTCTTGAAAAAACAAAACATTGTAAAAATTTGTGTGATTTTAGTTAATAATACTATATTAATTATAGAATGCCTAGCATAATAATATTTTTTAAAATTGTAAAATATTTAATGATATCATTTAATTATATTATATTAATATAGACACCTAGCAGAATATATTAACTTAAGAATATCAATAGGTAAAGTATCATTAATTTTTAAGTATCTAACTCGAATCTTATTATTTGATAAGATATTTAAATTTTATAAATTCTCGATTAAATTTTTAAATAATTATCTGAATCCGTATCCAAATATGCTAAACATTATTTGTTAAATACTTATATCCATTAAATAATTAATTTAAAATCAATTTTTTTGTATATTTTTAATGAAAATTAAATTTAGTTCATAAAAAAGTAAATTAAATTTTAAAATCATAGATCAATTAATGAAGTTTAGCAAGTATTACATTCAATTATAAAAAATTAAAATTTAATATTAAAGGTTATTAATTATAATCAGATTTAGGTAATAGGTTGTAGTACCCTGTATTTTGATACGGTGGCTAATAAAGTTTACGGATGCCAATTAAGGTTGATTACTGAGTTAAAAGGATAATTCAAAAGTGAACCTGTGAAATCTCGACCTCTATAAACACGTAATTAGAAGTAGACGCGATAATACGAACTAGGGGTAATTTCGTAATTTCTCATGGTAGGCTCCTACGAGTGGGTTTTTTTATGCTATTAAGGTCTAAATAAGCTTAAGGAATGAATAAATGATGTTTATGATGGTAAATAAATGACAAAATTAAAAATAATGATAATTTTCATGGTAAGGGCAAAATGGTCATTTTACATCTCGGGTCTAAATTTTTACGTGTTCATGAACTCGAGTATTTCTAGACTATTATGGATTTTGTATCATTGTTAAAAAAGTTAAAAGATTGCACAAAGGATAGGAAGAAGACAAAATGACCTTGTTAAGGGCATTTTGATAATTACGTGAGAAAATGGATAAATATAAGACATAAATATCCAAGTTTCTAGCAACTTTTTCAAATTTCCAACAGATTCTTCAAGCTTCCAGCAACTTTTTTTTTTTCCTCACCCATCCAATGCCATTTTTCATTCCACCTCCATGAAAATCAAATTTTTCATGTGATTTTTCCTTGTTTTCTTTTTATTTCTTTTCTTTTCCTAATCCTTCATTCTCCTAACTTCTTGGGCACTGAATTTGCAGCTTCTAACCCCAATTTTCAGCACATATAAACCCTAGGAGAGATAGAGAAAAATCTCTCCTTGTTTCTTATATTTTCTATTTCCACTTTACTTTCAACAACTCTAGGATTTTTGGCTTCAAATCTTCATTTTCAAGGTTAAAAGGTATATATTTCCAACTTTTGGAATTTTTGAATTTATGGTTATATTTTCAGATTTATTCTTTAATTTCTTCAAATTATTTTTCTTGAAAAAATTAGGTTTTTGGTTGATCTTCATGCCTCCAAACGAAATTTAAATTGGAGTAGTTGACAAAATGGGTTTGTGAATTAGACTAGAAACTTAGGTTAAATGTTAGGTTAGAGGGTAGATTGCCTATTGTAAATTCATTAGAATTATTAGATTTAATTTACAACTTAATTGAGGTTGTTATGGTTTATTGATAAATATAGGTTTTAATGGTATTTCGGGACTACTTGGATTAGGACCTTGTTGGTGCTAGTTTTGTCAGGTGAGTGAACTGCATTTCAAAATTTTTTTGGGAATGTGACTGTTTTGTACAAAACATTTGAATGATTTTATACAACTTTATCTTAAAACAAGTACTTTGGGAACAAGCTTTTGCTAAATGGTTTTATGTTGTGATATGTGGTTGTTATTGATTCATATACCATTTCATTATGATGAGATATATATATATATATATATATGTTGTGCATGATAGTTGATATTGTGTATGATGACTATAACTGTGTGTGTGCACGATGTAGGAGGATGCACATGTCGGTGATGATGGTGGTGTGGGAGATGGATGATGATAGTGCCCGTGTGCACGATGTGGGGGGATGTACACGATGGCACTGATTGTGTACGATGTGGGGGGATGCACATGATGATGCCGACTATGTGCACGATGTGGGGGGATGTACATGAGTCGGGTGTGATTATGTTGATATTGGTGTTATCTATGCATTTATATATATATACATTTATGTTTATGAAATCAAAGTTCATGAGTATGGTATATGATTTTGCATATGTGAATCTTGCATGTTGAATTTTGAAAGTTGCTAAGTATTGTCAAATTGAAGTTCATTGCAACAAGGAATTTGGCTGTAGCGAAATGGATTCTCGCTGTTGTCATAAACTATCGGTGGTGGTGCAGTGTTGTCACTTTGACAGCGATTTTGACCACCTTTCGATCAGAATTGGACAAAGTGGTAGACACTAAAGTCGTAGCCATGCCTCTTAACTTTCTAATGACCCAACAAGCATGTCAATTGGACCCATGTAGTGAAAGATATGCTTGAAAAAACTGAACTGCATGCAAACCGAGAATGCCTTTTGCTGTAGCAAGAAACATGTTGTCACGTTGCTACCTTGCTCGGGTTTTGATATAATTTCCTTCACTCCCTTATCTTCATGATTGAGCATGGGTCTTTGCAATACTAAGAGTCCACTGATCATTGTCCAAAACAAGGGGGTTTAAGAAAGAAATTAAACCAAATTGCATTGTTTTCAAAACAAGTGTATCATGATTTCAAAATTCTTCCTATTGATTGCTTGTTCTCTTTTTATGTTCATTCATTGAGCTTTATACTCACGTTTTTAAAATTCATGTTTTCAGATTTGGAGGCAGTTGGAACCTAGTTTGAGTCTCACACATATGCTCGTCTTCTTGGTACGTATTATGGCATCTTAGTAGCTGCACCTTCACTATGGTCACTCCGCTGAAAGTCTAAAGTCCTTTTCGTTGAACATATGTATCTTGATGTAAATTGTTAAGATATATATATCTTAAGCAATAAATGTTTATGTTGATTAATGTTGCCACTACAAGATGACACGAATGACATTATTTTAAATCATAAATGTGAACATATGGTTTCGATGGAAAAGTATTGAAATACTTGTTAATAAGAATTATGAAATACGGTTGTAAGAACGAGAGATGAAATCGATAAATGGAGTCACATAAATAAGCTTGCTTGGGCTTAGTGAGTTATGCCCATTGGGCCCATGCATCGGTCATAGCCCGAAAATTTGGGCTGTGACATAGGTACCTTAAGACTACTACTTGAATCCTACATGAATGTATTTTTACTAAAGTTATCAACAAGTAAGGTTTTTGGTAATTTTGAGATACCTTAATTTGAACTTGATTAATAAGTAGGATACACAAACCTGCAGTTACTTAAATATTTTTGAAATTTCCTACTCCAAACTTGAACCCTAATACCCTACCCACCATCCTTTTAACTACTTGGACCCATTAAAATATCTTATTGTATAAAGCAAATTATTAACGTACCCAATTACCCAAACTAGTATAAAATAATTATTATTTTTCATAACTTACATTCATACAATTCACTATTAACTACATTTATGAAAACAAACAAACATTAAAATTAAAATTTAAACAATTAATTATTTGACAAATATCTCAAACTAACAACTTAAATAATCAAAAACAAATAAATAAGCATCCATAATAAACATGAATAATCGAGTTCGGGTATCCAAGGGGGATACATGTACCCTATCTAAACCCGAAATGGGTAATAAACTTACAACATGAACCCATCTCAAACTCAAATATATGATACCTGTCCTTATATATTGGGTTAGATACAGTGTTAAAGGGTTGCAATCCCAAAATTTTTTACTATTCAAATTTTAACCAAACTCAATTATAAAGTATTTTAATCTTACTTAATCTATAAGATATTACAAGATATCCGATTATAAGGTTTGCATTAACAGCCGTAAATTGTTCACCATCTAAACTTCAAGAAAAAGATTAAAGAAAAGTTCAACTTTGATATAGTTTATAGTTTACACCAAAGAAAAATAAAAATTTACTACTTAAAAAAGAGGAAAAAACCAATTAGATGATTGAGGTAAGAAGAAACTCTATGGCATTTAGTATACTACCTAGTTTTTTTTTTTTACTAGATAATACAAAAAGCATTAATTATCCTAATTAATTTATGAAACCCTTAATAAATACTACAACCCGAAAAGTCAAAAGTAAAAAGAAAAATCAGCATATTCACAAATTTATTGGTGACTTCACCTTGGCACTCAAACATAAACCAACACATATACTATCGTTTTACACAAACCACCTAAAACCGACGCCGTTTTTGGTTCACTTTCCATTCCAACCTCGTGGCCTTTCTCATAAATACCCCTTATTTATCCATCAAAAGTCGGTTCACTTTCCATGAGTTACCCGTAAATAGAGTTGAAAGTCAGGGGTATGTTTGTCACATGGATGCTTAATAAACAAGAGGCTACCCAAGAAGAGTCAAGTAGAATCGAAAGGGTGAGCGGAGCAGAGGAGTTTCCGTTATCCATTTTCTGGTTTCCTTTCTCTCTCTCAAAAAAACGAAGAAAACTCAATCAAAACTCGAAAAAAAAAAACCACCAAATTAGGGTTTTCTTAATCTCCCAATTGTTTCGAAAGAAATCTCTCTTTTCTTATTTGGAGCTATGGATTCTGATTCGATCAACAACGCTTCTTCCACTTCAGTTCATAACGGCAAAGACTTCTCCAGAAAGAAGAGAGTACGAATTTTTTCCATTTTTCTTATCCTTTTTTATTTTTGAATTTTTAGTTCATATTTTCCTTTGTTTTATTGATGTTTTTGTTTAATTTTTTTGCGGGAATTTCAGAGGTCTGCGAAATTGAAGCAGTGCAAACTGGATGCTCGCCGCGAGCAATGGCTCTCGCAAAGTATATTAATAAATGATTTGTCTTCCTTAGTTTTGAATTAGGGTTTTTTTGTTTGTTGTTATTTTTTTAATTTTTATTTCGGTTAGGTGTGGTAAAGAACAAGGTTTGTTGCAAGGCGGGAACGAACGGAGGCGATTCGAAGCGAACGCCGCGAGGTGAAAGGGACAGTTCGTTGGAGAATTTAGAGATGAGGAGAAGAGGTGAAGCAAATGGAGGAGGAGAAAATGGATCGGTCCAACACGAGAGCGATTCGGAGTCTTTGCCTTCAAATAGCCCCACGAGCAGCCTCCTGTTGGGAGGAACGGGGTCCGGAACAAGTTTCACCAATAGCAGCAGCGGTAGCACGAGCAGTGGCGGGTGCTGTTCCGGCAGCATCACGGAAGAAGAAGGGGATGATGGATGTTTGGATGATTGGGAGGCCGTTGCTGATGCATTGGCTGCTGATGATGACAAGCAAGAAATGGAGCGGAACGAGAATTATAGGGAAAACCTTTGTTCTGGATCGACTCCTGAGCATGAACCAAATCCCCAGCTAGGTTTGAATGGGGCGCGATCAGATTTGAGGAACTCAAAGCCTGAGTGTCAGAGAACGGTGCAGATGGCTACAGGGACTAGCAGGGCATGGAGGGTTGATGATGCTTTTCGTCCACAGACTCTTCCTAATTTGTCTAAGCAGCGAAGTTTTCCAGCTACGGACAGGCATTTTGGTCAGGGAGGGGTGTCATGGGTGCGTAGCAGTGCCTTTTCGCCACCATCATGTCCCATATGCTGTGAGGATTTGGATTTCACGGACTCAAGTTTTTTGCCCTGTTTATGTGGGTTCCGGCTCTGTCTTTTCTGCCACAAGAGGATTCTTGAGGATGATGGGCGTTGTCCTGGTTGCAGGAAGGCATATGAGCATGATCCTATGGAGGCTGAAGCTAGTATTCAAGGAGGCAGCATGACATTTAGGTTGGCTCGATCTTGTAGCATGATTGCAAGGTCTTAGGAGCTGTCTCTATTTTCGTGAATTATGTATGTTGAGTCACTCTTTTCTTTTTTACGCTTTCATTGCGTTTTGTTAGTCTTAGACTCTTGAGTTTAATAGATTTAGATGTGAGTATAGTATTATCTCTTTTGGCACCCAGGAATTTGAGCTATGTTTCTTTGAGTTTGGTTCTTATCTGTGTGGTGCATGACCTGATGTAGAGGACTCATCTTGGTATGTGAATAGATAAGGTGGTATAGAAATTCAATACATGAAGAATATTGCAAATAAGTTACTTGCGTCTCTGTTTTTTTTCCATATTAAAATTATGTATTGATTTGCTTATGGTTTTTGGACTAAGTAGTCATGAGCAATTGATTTTCATGGTAGTTGCATTACTCTTCTACTTGTGCTAATGAATAGTTTGGCCATTTCCTTCAATTACAATGCATTCCTTGAGTTTTAATTGCCATTATATATAATGGCTTTGATTTCTTTCTAAGCCTGGGGTATATGCTGTTTATATGTGATGCTAAGGCTTATCTGGATGGTAAATGCACTAGGTCTGATTTATTGAGAGTATTTTTCATATTTGGAATGTTTTTATTTGTCGAACCTGTGTGTCCTTTTTTGTGATCAGTGTCTTCTTTTTGTCATAATATGGGGATGACTTTTGTTTGTTTTTTGAAGTGATAGGTGAATATGGATAATGGATGAAGGATAACATTCGTGGTTAATTGTTAATCCTATATTTGTAGTATATTTTTTGGTTGCATTTGGCTGACAATTTTCAAATAATTTGAATGCCTGTCTAAGCTGTAACACCATTTATGGAAGTTTTAAGCCTCATTTCTTGAGTATTTCGCAGAGGCTTGTGTGAAGGATTTTATTTTTGGTCTGAGATTTAAGCATATTTAACTCTTATTTGATAATAATCAAAGGTTAAAATGAGAATGTAAATGATGGTTTAATGTTAACCATTGGCGGCTTGTTATGAGTATCTTTGGAAGATTCCAATTTATTAGTCTGTAGCACCTGTATAGAGGGCAAATACAGATGAAGACAATCTTTTCCAATTTTACATATAGTATCTCTAAGTAACTGAATGGCTAATTTAAACCAATGGGCTATGGACTAAATTTGAGATATCTGCAACAATTCTCCTTCCTATGATTCTTTTGTCCTTTTTGGGATGTGTCCCTTTCTCCTGCCCCTTCTAAAATGTAACTGTCATCTGCCTTATGTTCGTCTTTGTTGAACATGATTTTTCAGACATTGATTTGTCTATGCTGTCATGTTTGCTAATGCTTGTGCATAGACATGTGAACGTTTTCTAATGTTATTTGTGTAATAATTCCCTTTGCCTTTTGCGTCATACACTACTAAGCTTTTGTAACAATGGTATGTTTTTGCACCTTTTCTGTGTCATTGGCTGTACTTCTGAGTGATTCATTGTATAATTAGGGCTTGAGTGTCAAATACTCTCGTCATAGTATTGATTTCTGGAGTTGATTTATTGATGATGATGATATGTTCATGTTTGTAAAGTCTTTGGCTTGTGGAGAGGAAGTAGACTTCTGAAGTTGAAAGTGAGTACTCTTATTTATTCATTGCATTGTTTTTTACCTTTTATATTAGTGGTTGTTATATAACAATAGGGTATTGTTAGATAAAAGTTAAGGACTGTCTAATTGCACTTATCGGAGTTAAATTTGTGCCTTTCTGAAAGTTTAGTGTTTCCAACAGCTTCTCCCTTTGCAAAGCCATCTTCCAGGTAAAAATCACCCCATCTTTGTAAGAATCTAACTTCCAATTCTATTTCCTTTAACCTGGTGTAAATCTTTAGAAACTGAACTTAGTGAAAATGTAATAAATAACAAGTGGTGATGGCATTCTATTTTAAACTATATTCTTTACAAAGAAAAAAAAAGTTATATTTTAGATGATAATAAAATATGCCAGAAAGGAACTTGATTAATATAAGGAGGTAATATGGTCTGTGCATTTTTAAATATTTTTTGCAGAAAATTGTTAAGCAGTCACTTGTGTTTAAATGCACTAAAAATTCGGGAAAGATCCTGAAATTTCTAATTTCAACCCCTTATGTGAACATCAAGCAGTACCCTAGTGTTGGGGCTTGCTCCAAAGGTCAATGGAAAGAGTATAAAAGTCGGAGAGATGAGAAAATAGAGAGCAGGTGACAGCTGATCATTGTATCTCCTGGCAGGTGCAATGGTCTATTGGTGTTCCTCATGCTTTGCTTTGCCCTTTCTGTTAATGTAATTCTATTCCCCTGCAAATATAGATTGGAGACAGACTCTTTTTTTGTTTTATGAAGTTTGAAATTTATTTTTAGGTTATCAGTGTCAATGATCTTGGCAGATGTTACCAGGAGCAGCAGTAGGCGGGAAGAGTATTGCTTGTGTCTTTCAAAGGTGCTGCTCGTCCGTAATTATGCTCATTTACTGTGTAAGTTTTTTTTTTAACAGCATTTACTATGTAAGTTAACTGACGAATAAGAATGGTCCACTGGATGGGATCATCTAGGACTTCACCGCTCATAGTTCAACAAGGACAAATGTTTACCCTTCATCCCAAGGAGATGGTATGAAGGGGGCGTCGCAGGTATTATGAAGTGAGCTCTAGTTGACGTGGAGAAAGGAATAAAAATGCAGAGAAGATTAAACAGTAACATCCTGGTAATGCCGACGTATTATGCAGTCAATTGATGATATTTAGTAGGAAATTATATGTTTGAGATAAGGTTGTGGAAACTTAGGTATGAAAAATGAGGATGAGCAGCTATGGTACAAGTGATGGCTCCAGTCCATTTCAAAAGAACCAGATGATTTACGATGAATGAAGTTTTATATTATTCAACATGCGTGGATGTTACTGAATTGATATTAAACATGCCTTTCTGTGTGGCTTATGCTTAGACGAAAAATCCTAAAAGTTTTGTTGCTTTATTTGATGGGGGTGGGGTGTTTGTGAACTTTGTGTGAATGGCGGTAGTATTGATATGTGTTTGGTAGGAAGGGAAGGAAATTTGTTTTTTTGCTTCCATTGAAACGAAAGAAAGGAGTTTTTGGTGTGAAATTATAGATAAGCTGATTACGTAATTTAAATTGAAAAGGAGTTTGAGAGAATTGGATTGGATCATTTCCTTTCCTTTAGGTATTTTCCTCTCATCAAACGAAGGAAATGGTGGAGGAACTAATGGAACCCTTTTCGACCTCTGTTCTTCTTTCTTTCCTTGACGTGAAAGCCAAAATTAAAAGTGATTATAATTAAAATTGAACCAAATTAACTTGATGGTTTTAAGTTTGTGATGATTTTTATTTGGACGAATTATAATCTTAGGCAAGTCAAAACCGATTAGATTCGATAAATCCGGGTTTTTCCATAGTAACATCAAAATGAAACCCAGTTGTTCTTAGTACGCTTGAAACAAAAATCAAAACTGAATACATGAGAATGAATTGAAACTGAAATACATCATTCTCTCTGAGAGTCACAGCTTAGCTGTTGATTTGCCCCTGGAGACAAGAGACTGATTTATGCTGTTGAGGGAGTGATTTCCACAATTTGGTAAAGCTGGAGCCTTCCAAAAACACGTCTCTGCTTATGTGTTCACCGTCAATCCATTCCTTCAATTTTCTTTCAAGGTTCAAAATTGTTTCCCTGATCTCTTCAAATGCTCCCGGGCGGGTTCTTCTATGGAGCTGCAGCTCCTCTACCTCTGCCCAGAAACTGGATTCTGCACTCGATCCAACAGGCATTCTCAAGGCATGCTCACGCCATCTTTGGGTGTATTTGTAGCGTCTTGGCCTGCCCTTATCCATGTAAGGCCCCGTGTCTTCGTTCTTTGCATGTCGATAGTAGTTGGCAACATCCAAAGGCTCCACAATACGACGGTACCTGGTTGAGAGCTCTACCCACTCTTTCCGGCTTTCAAATCCTTCAGGGAGTTCATACCTGTTCAGCATTTCAACTATCTCATCCCATATTCCTGTTAGTTCCAGCCTTTTTACATTTGCTTTGAAATCGTCTTCGTCTTTTGAACTCCTGAAGGCATCATAATACCCCACCTGGCAAACTGCACATTTGCTCTTGTAGTCTTCTAGCATTGCAAGTCCTGCTTCAATGTCTGCCTTCTTCCTATCCATTCTTTGCTGGTTACTTAGTTTTTGCTTCTCCTGCTCTCCTGCAGCCCGAAGGCACAACCTGGCTCTAGTGCTCTGCAATTCCAAGACACTGGATATCAGATAATGTTACAAATTGTTGACAAGGCGAACAAGTGGAACTTACCAGGCCAAGTTCATTTAAGGCCATGCTTGTTGCTATATTCTCAGCAGCTGCGCCATTCGAGGAGAGGGGAAGCCCGTCCAAATGATCTAAGTGAACAGCATTTTGCATTTTTAATCTATCTCGAAGCTCACTTTGATAATCGAAGTGGCTGTTGAGGCTTCTCTCTGCAACCTCCTCAAGTTCATTCTCGCTGCACAACTGAGTAGAGTAGAACAGTAGTTGCAGAACAGCATCCGCGTTTCTTACAACAACCAGCTTCCCATTTCCAGTGCAGAAGACAAAAGTTCCGCAGGGTCTGTAAGGGCTTAGCTCAATAAAGCTTGCTACTGTTTCCAATATAGGATTTGCGTTTCCCATTAGTTGACAGGCAGCATGGCTCGTAAGAGCTGATGCATTTCTCATCACAGTTTGGTAGAACTGGGATGCTACTCTAGTAGATCCCTGCCTTGGAAACAATGGCTTTGGGTTTAACAGATAAAGAATCTGCTCTAGCTCTCGTTCCATGGAAGACAAAGGGGCAAGCAAAATCCGAGGGACAATATCATATCTCATCACAAAATGTATGAAGCAGTGTGACCAATTTTCTCGTCTAAGAGCATGGTTAAAGATGAAATCGGCCACAAGGGGGGATCCAAAAGTTACACACAGAGGTGACATCCGAGTTATCTCAGGTTTTATGTAATTCTCCAAGAACCAAACTGTTGCTAGAATAGCAACAGCACCAGCAGAAGAATGCCCAGTGAAAACTATCTGCTTCTTGTCTGCAATAGCTTTTTCTACCTGAGAAACATCCAAATTTGTATACATCTATCAAGCCATGGATATTCCTTTTTTCTCCTCATTTGTACAAATTTTTACACCATCATCATGTAAGATCAACTAGAAAAGTTAGTAAATTGAGTCTATCCTACAATCTCAGAAAAATTAATACCAAACTGGAAAAACAAAGTAATCAAGTTGCATTGAAGCAGAGAAGTGAAGCCAGAAATACTATATAAATTCAAAGTGAAAAATGTCTACAGAAATATCAAGTCAATGGCAATTGGTACCTCACTTTGAAGCGAAGGATTGGCCAAGATCATCTCTAATCTTTTCAAAAACCCTTCATTAACAGTTGCAAGTTCATCACGGCCAATACTTCGAAGAGATGTAGCAACTTTATCTTTGCCTTTGGGAGACAGCAACTTTGACGGATCAACCTTGATTTCCCCAAAAGGTAGTCGAGTAAACCAATCGGCCACAGACCAAGATCCAGGGAAGGTGAAGAAAACATCCGATGAGCTGGGAGAGTTTTCTACACGCCATGGTGCTTCAGGGTAATTGTGCGCTTCCATGGCAATTGAACATGCTTTCTGAATCACTTCTTCTCCAAGCGGAAGACTATCCATTTCTTGAAGAATTTGCAAAGTTACAAGTTTTGGAAGCTCTGCTTTCTGTTCCTTGGCTTGTAAAGGTTAAGCTGAAAGGAGATTAAGAGTGAGAAAGTGCAGGGAAATAGGCTTTTGATTCCACTGAAAGGCAAGGACCCTTTCTGTGGATTACGTATTCTTGGGGGCTAGCGGGCAAAGGGTATTCGTTGTATGTGAAGTCGTTGACAAGCATTTTCTGGGAAGCAAAAATGATTGGTAAGTCACACGTGGAGAATAAAGCAGGGCTAATCCTCGGATTCCGTTCACTTATGATAAATAAATAAATTGCATTATAGTGAATATATATTTATTTAGAGAGTTAGTCTGAGTGGCCGACTACGATTTTAACAAGTGTTTCTTGATTGCTGGCTTTTTGACAGTGCGGAAAGCATCTTGTTTTTCAGGTAAATACTTGAGCCTTATATTGGTTTTCATACTTTATATTATACCAATCATATTTGGTATAAAACTATCATGGATCTACAGAAATGACAAAAGGTTTTAAATGTATCATGTATGCATAAAGGATCGATATCAGATGCACTCCACTGTCAAATGTTATCACCTGCTTAATTAATGAGTTAAAACTAAAATTTTTTACAGACTTAAATACTAAAACGTTGAACTAGTGAGTTAAAACTTAAATATAAAATCCCCAAGTTGAACTAGTGAGTAACAAATTTCTAAAACAAACTAGTGAATACTAAGAGTTCAACTTGATAATGTCCACATTACTGGGTCAATCAGTCCCAAATTCAAAAGTTAGGTACATAGCAATATCGCTTATATTTAGAATGTATACGTAAAGTTAAATTACACAATTTAATCTTTAAATCAATTTTGTATTCTTCCGAAACAAGTAAGGAAGCCTACTGTTGATACAATAGTAATAAGCTGCTCACAGCAGCACAACAGTTTGATAACATCAGTAATTACAACTAGAAATAGCAGTCACTAAACAAGCATATCTCCCTGTTTTATTATTACTATTTTTTTAATATAAGCATCCTGTTGATACCATCCCTGGCAATCTGCTGCAAGCCTTGAAGCTTCAATCTAACAACCTTTGAGCCTCTACTGCACCCAACTGCCTTCCCTGGACCAATCTCCAATTTGCCTACGAATACCACATAGTTGAAGAATTGGCTCCCAAATCTGCTTAGAGCTTAGTGATGGCACAAGAGCTGAATAACTGATCCCTGGTCTGGTCATCACAGTTTGTGTTAACAGAGTAAATCACTCGATGAGCTGATTCTTTGCATAGTAGGAAGCCTGTCAAGAATAACCATCCAAGCAATGATAATGATGGCCTGCGTATGAATATGTTACTTACACTATATAACCTTATGCCAATTAACCTTCTCCAGCTTATGCCTGATTGCGTCCTAAGTTCTAGCCGCGTGACACTCTTGGGCAAAATTGTTTTCTTTATTTCTTTTCCTAAGTTAAACGGTGGGGCGGGGCGGGGTGTGGTGTTACCTTGTTGCAGGGGCTTAGGCCCAAAATTAGACCCGAAACAAGAAGCAGAAGGCCCAGACCTGAACCTGATTGACTCGAATCACGCCACGTCTGCTCATGCCAGCAATCTCAGGAGCATTCTACTATTCTAGTCCCCTGCAGCAAGCTCTAGCAATACTCGGCAGCCAAATGAAAGGAAAAGGAAATACGTTGTAGATTTTTTGACAAGGAATTATATTAGTTCTGGCAGTCGGTCAAAGCAATTGAATGCAAAGAACACTTAAAAGTCATCATGAATTTAACCACCATAATTTAACCTCAGCTGCTTGTCGAGACCTAACGGGCACATTGCAGGTACTTTGCCAAGGACGTGTTTTTATCATGTCTGACAATGGTGTCTGAAAAACATTAATGCAAAAATGGTGCCTGTATTCATTGATTATATCATCAATGAGTTCAATGTCCTTAACTCTTAATGGGCGTTGAGGTAAAAAAATGGTGGTTCATGAGTAGTTGACGATATGGCCCAGTGTTTGCAAGACTAGAGGCTACTACGTCTTCCTAACCAGTCATATTCAGATCAAAAAGCTTAAAATTTGGAATACAGAAATTGGTTTTAAAAATAATTAAGTTGATGAGTCTTTCATAATCTTTTATTCCAGTCTGAACCTGTTTCTGACCCTATCTCAGTTTGCTCGTCGGTAGATCCAAGCTCTTTGACATGAAAGGCAGATTAAATAGTTGATAAACTTTTTATGCCATCTCATGGTCCTTATGGCTGCATAGGAACGAAATGGATTTTAGGGGATCAATTGGGGATGCTGACCAAGTCTTTGATATGTGCAAAATAAGGGTTGCTTCTTGGACTAAAGCAAAGTGGCCTCAAGATTTTCGTTCTATTTTGGACACATTCCGAAGTCCAATTGCAGGGGCTGTCACGAAAAAGGAAATGGAAAAGCCAAGTGTTGTGGATAGCTGGACTAAACCAAGCCAAGTTGAGATGAAATTCAATGCTGATGGAGCTGCTCGTGGATGTTCTGGGGAGGCTGGCATTGGGGGTGCTCTAAGAGACGAGAAGGGGCAGATTAAAATTTTATTTTTGAAGTCCATTGGAGAGGGTGATTCCAACTTAGCTGAAGTTATGGCAATTAGGGAGGCCTTTCTTATTTTTTTCTGCTTCGAAATGGGCGCAGTCTCATACTTTGATCATTGGAAGCGACTTGGTTAATGCGTTAATTGGATTAATGAACCTGTTGGATCACCTTGGTGAATGAGGAAATGGATCCTTCAAATTGAGCGGCTGAAGAAGGAAATCAGGATGTGGAGGGTCATTCATATCTTTAGGGAAAAAAATAACCTTGCTGACAGGTTAGCAAAACAAGGGGTTAGTCGTCATGACAATGAGTTTAAAGTCTTATGAGTAGAATGGATGGGAGTTTGGAACAGGATGCTGGCTCTTCACAGCAGGTTTGGTTTGTTATGGTGTGGATGGGATGCACTGGAATTGGCAGTTTGATTTGGTTGGTTTTTGAGTTGAAGTTTTAAGCTTCATGGCTGCTTTTTTTGGAGATGATTTGTGCTGTGTTGATAGTGTTTTGATGTTGGTTTCTGGTGAAACAGGATCTTTATTTTGTTGTTTGATTTGATGTATAGGAGCTGTCATGATTTGTTTGAGGGCAATGGTCTTTTCTTTGTATAGGAAAAGGTTGGGACTGTCTTGCTCTGTGTTCTATTTGTAAAGCCTGGATTTTAAGTTGCTATAGGTTTTGACGGCCATTTACAACCAGGGACAGATCTTGCTCTCTGCACAGGAATTGTTCACTCCTGGTTGATGAATGAAATGCTCAATTTTCCAAAAAAAAAAAGTTGATAAACTTCCAAGTCTACTTTGCTCATGACAAAAGATTATCTTACAACGTTACACAAATCAACTTCTGAAACTAAATTTAGGAATCTGTTAAATTTCATAGATTCCTTTTCTTCCATGAGAACCAACCCTCCAATTCATTTCTTCATTAATAAAATTCAGAGAGCTGTAGCAAACTCTTTTTAGAAATCATCTTCTGATTCACTGGAAGAAGAGGTCCTAGACATGTCTGACATGAATTGTGAACGGAAATTTATTAATTTAAGGGGAGTTCTCCTAGGTGGTGATGGTGGTGGTGATGATCCTGCGCTGTGTATCACATTCGTACGCTGCAGCTTTCTTGTAATGTCTGCACGAACTCCATCAACCATATCAAGAAAATCTTTAACAATAACAAAGAGTTGAAGTGGATTTGCTCCTCTCTCTTTGGATGCTCCTGCCTGGTAATATTCTGTTGTCCTCTTCACGAGTTCCATAACCCTTATTTGCTCCTCTCTCACTACCTCCAGCTCCTCCTCACAATCCTCTAAGAACCCTTTCATTTCCATTACAAAACCAGTTTGCTCTTTGTTACTACAGCATGCTACGAGTTGCCTACTTTCTGCAACACGGCCTGTCAGGTTTGAGCATATATTGATGAAACTTTCGTATTCTATGGTAGCTGCTGTCTTTACATGGGAGAATTCAGAACCTAAGGCTCCTAATGCGGGTAAACCTAGCATCATATATTCTCTATCTTTCTCTTCTGGCATCAGGTTATCTGGATCTACATCGCCATTGTTTCTCTGACTATTGGATCTTCCAAGGCTGTGGTTCCTGTTGATCACATGTCTTCTACCCTCTGACCGAGCAACTTGTTCCACAACAAAGTGAAGAAGAGTTGTCTTTCCATCAGTGCTTTTAACATCTGAAAGTTTTTGAAGAGCACTAAGGTTGAAACCTAGTGCATTGCCTCTCACAGTTCCAGCGTTCATCCTGTTACCGGCCTTCAGGATAGCCTCCAGGAGTTTTAAGAGTAGTCCTCGGCGTCTTAGCTCCTTGCACGCCAACTCGAGTGTTTGCAGGTATTCCTTGAGGTTCAGAATTTCTGAATCATAATTTGATCTAAAAAGCATTGCATTGATACGTATAAATGCTGAAGGAACAGCTTTCAGGACATGATAAAGGAACGATTCAGCATCTGCAAGTCTCATAAGGTTGCCATTGAATTGAAGGATTTTAGCTTCTTCTTCTC
Source organism: Theobroma cacao (assembly GCF_000208745.1). Classification (NCBI taxonomy): domain Eukaryota; kingdom Viridiplantae; phylum Streptophyta; class Magnoliopsida; order Malvales; family Malvaceae; genus Theobroma; species Theobroma cacao. Next base: position 190,045 of record NC_030852.1, read on the forward strand.
GGGTTGGAGCAATCTTGGTTAGTTTCTCGAGGGTCTCAGAGCTGAGTCCCTGGCCTTCGCGAAGGGCATCAATAACTTCCTTCCGAGATATCGCAAGAGATTTTAACACTATTGCAGTGTTCTGTGACTTCCGGGGCTCAAGGATGAAAACCTGAGCTGCAGGGGTGTTGCTGGAACTACCTGAAGTATTAGATGATATGTTATTATTGTCTGGTGATTTCCGGTTGGAGGTAGTGTATCCGAATAGAGTTTCGATTAGCTCATCGTCAAATCTGAATACAGTATGACAATCGGTAAGAAGACATGGATATGGAAATGGGTTGGAATGATGAAAGAAATTATTCTAAAAAAAGAAACAATAACCGTGCATATGTTTTAAGACTATATAATTACCTCAGAGATCCATCTTTGATCTGATCCCAAACCATGGAATGATCAGAATTAGCTATAACCTTATCCCAGTGCAGAGGCCTCAGCTTCAGCTGGCCAAAGCCAGCCCCTTTCCAGTTCTCTGGCGATGTACTTGCTCCATTCCCGTTGCTTGCTGTGCCTCTTGGCGCTGTTGGGGGTTTTAGTATTGAAGCTGAAACCCCTGCTTTCGGTGGTGGAGGTGGCGCCGCAGGATTTTTTTTGGCCAGTTTTTGTGGTGCTGGTGGCGTTAGCAAAGGATGAGGGGGAGTTGGTGGTGGAGGAGGAGGAGCTTTCTTTATGGAAGGTGGTGGAGGAGGAGGGGCTGTTGTTTGCTTCGTTGAAATCATCGCAGCAGGAGGAGCTGGATGTAAATCACGTGTAGGTGGTAGTGTTGTTGAAACTGGAGGCAGCAGAGTTGGAGTCTGGAGAATAGGCTTTTCTTCATTTGGATCATTAATCACATCAGATGGCACACCGAGGAACAGAAAATCCTCTTGAGGTTTTGATTTATTTGATCTCTCTGGTGTAGTAACTATCCTCTTTTCTTCTTCATCTTCTTCATAGCTAGGATTAAACATGACCTTTGGAAAGTTGCTCTTAAGTTTTCGATCAAGTTTTGTCATACAAAGAACATCTGTTCCATTTTCATCAACGATCAAGCCTTTCACTTTTCCACCATACTTCTTGAACTCATCAGGAATCACCACGGCTTCTCGACGAAAGCTTGACTCGTACTTACCTTTCCGGCAGCATCTTGTAAACTTTTTGAGAAAGAAGAAGACAACCAAGGCAATAAATAGAGTAGTTGCAGCCGTGGCAACAATGATCTTCACAACTTTCCCTTTTGAAGATGATGACGATGATGGTAGAGCCGGTGGCATTGCCAGGCTTTGAACCATAGAGGTGGGAGGAGGTGAAGATTCAGATATAAACTGAACTTTGGTGAAGTGGGGAAAAAGTTGATGCCTGGAAGATAGAGCAACAACATAGGAGGAGGAAAACAAGAAGAAGAATATAGCACATGGCAAAAGCCATGGCTGAACCATCATAACCTAACCGAAAACTAGAGATGAAGCTGCTGAAGGTAGTAAAAAAGTGGCAGGAAACTTCCTCATCTGGTTTCTTCCTTTGGTGCTTTTAGGCAATGTGGTGCGAGTAACTGCAGTCCAGTGTACTGGTAGTCTTTTGCTGACAGTTTCAATGAAGGTAGTTGCTCACCGGTTGATTTGTTTTCACTCCCCGGTTGTCTCTTCTTCTAAATGACTACAATGCCCTCTTTCCAAAGTTGCCATTTGTAACTCTGAGGTCTAAACGAAAACAGTCAGCTACTACTCCTGGATGATGAGGGGTTTTGACTTTTGCCGCCATACCTCATTTTCCATAGTCTGCCACAATCATTGTCTTCCTATGTAAAAAACTAATTCTCACACTTTACCCCTTGTCTTAATCTTTATTTACAATTACCATTGCATATGAAGTTATGCCAACTAAAAAATAGAAGAGGGAAAGTGAAAACTTGAGACCTGACAGGTGACAGAAACATCATCTTTCTGGTTCCTGCACATTTTATTCTACTGCTTCCTTTCCTTGTCAAATGCTATAATTTTCCTTGGGAGAGGGAGACCGTGCAATTACAGTTGTTAGGAGGATGCAAGAGATATGGTGTCAATTTCTTCTTTTTGTACAATCAATGGCCAACTTCTAGGCAAATACGGCAACTCCGGCACACTGCCTCGAGTGATCTTTACATATTTTATTTTCTATGTTCTGTGATTGTCAGCTTGTATATATATTAATTTATTTATTTTATGATTGTAACAAGGATTCACAATGCCCTCATACGTTAGAAACCAAGTTGTGTTTGACAATCAAAACCTTGGAATTGGAACCAAGGTGCCATTTGGCTCGACATGGTTGGGAGAAAATCCCATAGCAACCGAGTTGTAAATTTACAAAGCAAATAGTTAAGTCTGGGATCTTTGTGCGACCATTTCCTGGATATTGTTCAGGATTTTGTTCTCTCGTCTGCCACAGACTGCTGCTCAACCCAAGGATTAAATGGGAAAATTGATGTGAAAAGTTAGATGAGATGACATTAACATGGAAACAACATTGTAGCTGTTCCCAATGGTACATTTTTTTAAGGTAAAATGTTTTGAATGTACCTACCATTACCCCCTAGAGAGATCAGATTTCTGTATTCAGCTAGGCAAAGCTGGTACAGGGTCATTCTGTGAATATTACTTGAACAACGTATTTTTCCAAAACCAGTTTCAAATCCCTTGAATCATCACCAAATCCTTCATCAGTAAGGAAACTGGTAACCTTCTTGTACAAATAAATTTGATTTCAAGACTTGTAAAAACATTAACGTTAGTTCATAGTAGTAGTTTAACTTCACCAGACCATCCAAATCAAAAGTAAATGAGTGGGACCATCATCCAACTTATGGTTTTCATTACACAAGTTGAAGCCTTTATGGAGCATCATCTCATTAGATAGTGAAAATAATGGTGTTGTAGCCTTAAAAATACAGAGGGTGGAATGCCATTGATGCAGTTGAGGCCATTTCTACCTAACCATTCAACTACTGCAAGGATTCATTAAAATCTTGTTTGCAGATTTTTGGACACCCTTCCGAGATTGGTCGGCATTTTGCAGTGACGTGGCAGTTGAGTTGAGGCTTGCTCGGTATTCACCATCCAATTCTTTTAAACACCCAATGCACGGAGCATCATCACATTCACAAATCACCACTAACTTTGCATTGAGAAATGCTGTCAAGGGACTGATTATCATTTGCATCTGATCTAATACTTTGTATTTTTCATAATCATGGACCGGTGTGAAAACACATGAGCCTCTAATATTTGGGATTTCATTGATTCTGATGAAGTTTCTTTTCCTACTTAGACCGAAAGGAATATCTTTTGTATTTTCTTCTATCTCTCTACGTTTCTCTGTTTCTGGTCCTAATTAGTTCTTGTCAGCTTCAAATAGGGCAGTGTTAGTGCAATATACAAAAAAGTTATCTTCACCTAAAACCCCACACTGGGGAAACTACGAGGATATAGACAACAATTCACAAAAATTACCACAAAAAACCGAAAAAGAAAAGGGTTAGAGGGGAATCAGTCACTGTTGCAGAATTTAGACCTCTTGGAAGAATGCAGAGGTGATGTCGGTAGTTCTGTGGTTCCTAGGTCACAAGCAAATGGGGCTACAGTCGAAGTCGAAGGTGGGGGTGATAGTGGTGACGATGGAGATGATGGCGCTGATGCTGATGATGATGATGATGATAATGATGACGAAGACAACGGGGGATGACCATCATCCTCCAACTTTCTTTTGTTGACTCTACTCCCACCATTTTCCTCTGTTTCTCCTCTCATTATGAAATCTTTCAACCGTTTTACATCTGACAGTTTTACAGGCTTGACTAGGAACTCCTCTGCCCCTTCCTCCAAACACCTGTCCATGAAAAAAAGATGTTTTAGCCAAGGGTTTTGCTTCGTGCCAGCATTTATACAAAGGGTGTAATAAAAGAAAATGATATACTGCATAGAAAACATATGAGAAAAACATACAGACCAATATCAAGCATGAGCACATTCACATCAAATGCGATAGCAAAGAAGCAGATTAAACGTTAAAACCATATCATTACATCTTGATGGCGTGTAACTCCTCAACAGGTTTTACTATTAGTCTCATGGGGATGATGTTGGAATTGCACTCAAGCAATCCCACCAAGTTTCATGGAATAAGATGGAAGCCTTGCTTGCAGTGATCAAAGTTGGCAATCCCTACTCCACACAGGAATCCATCTAATCTTTCATGTCAACATCACATCTAAGCTGGAAATGATTTTTAACCACTGCTCCACCCCTCACAATATTCTTCCTCTTCCATTAGTTAGGTCCTCCAGATATTTTGTTTTCTCATGGACATGTTCAACCATTTAAACGATTATGTATATCTATACTATATGTATAAAAACTTTAGATCCATGAAAATGAATATTTTTACTCATTATACTTTTAAATTGCCATTTTCAATATTTTTTATTATAAATATAGATATAATTTTAATTACATCAAATGACTTTCATTTAAAATTTTTTTATAAACATTAATAAGATTTATCCAATTTGTGAATAAACTTTTAATGGCATTGAATGACTTTTATTAAAAGAAAATATTATTTTTAAAATAAATAAATTAAAAAATAAAAAGAAAAACGAGTGCGGGCCTGACATCACATGCAGAGATCCACATAGAATAATAATCAGAACATTATTACGAGGCATGACCACTAGACAAGTGATCTATTCTTGGTATCAAGATTTTGGTTGGTCTCTTCCCCAAACAAATCCATACGAAGAACAGAATACAATCTTATCAATTTTGTCTGATTACAAAAAATCAGCGGATTTGCCTAAATCTAATCTTATAATGACTCATCTGTTTGACAAATCCTATCAATAATGGCTGCTAACTCAATAGGATTCATAAGATTCCTTATCTCAATTTTCGTCCAATGTTTTCAACCCACTAGGATTTGGATAAAAAATGCATGCACGTCAATTTTCCCAGATTTTCTTGTATAAGGATGTAACCAATTTAGAATATATCTCCAGATTTGGCCTTACCGTGAATTTGTCAGCAAGTAGAAAAACAGCAGAATCAATCAACATCATGCTCACAGAAATCATATCAAGACAAGATTCTTTCACTAATATTTACACTTAAATCCCAAACATAAACATCAGTCAAGACCAAATTCTGAATGATGCAAACAAAAAAAAAAGAGACAAAGGGATTAAATTAAGAGCATACCTATCAATACGAGTGAGGATGTTCTCAGAGGACATGATCACCACAGGAATTTCTCGGAAAGCCGATGATTGCTGTTCCAAATCAAATTAAACATAGTCAACAACTATATCCGAAACTTTCACCTCAATTTTGAAACCATTTTTAGGATTAGGATGATCGTCAAATTTCAGGAACTAGTTTAAAAAACCAAGGCTAACCTTGATCTTCTTGAGGAGCTCATATCCTGTCATTCCGGGCATGGAATAGTCAGTCATTATAAGATTCACCTTCAAATCCTGTAATCACAGCCATCAAACAGCAAATCAATCGTTAAAAAACCATCCTAAATTAAGAACAGAACAAAGCCAAAACAACCAACGTTGCATTTCATCTGGTTGCTGAGAAATGCGATTGTGATAAGAGGATAAGAATAAAAAGTTTTCCCTTTGAACAAAACTGACACTCAAAAAGTTGTTTTTTCCTTTTCTACCATTTGCTCAGCAACCAAACAGATAAAACCACTTACTTACATTGAACCCCAGAGACCCTTTTCCTCCATCCAAACCAAGATACTGTAAAGCTCTTGTCCCACTCTCCACAGCCGTCACTGCACCAAAATAAAGAAACAAACCCAATCTTCAACGTCAGCTAAAAACCACAACTTTTCATCCAAAAACCATAAAAAATGGATTGAACATATCAGTACCTTTACAAGAAGATATCTTAAGCAATTTTTCGATAACCTTACGATCCACATGGCTGTCATCCACGGCGAGAACATGCAACTCCTGTGAACCAGAAGGTAAAACCGCAGCGGCAGTCGCCATAACAGTAGGAGATAGGAGGAAGAAGAAGAAGCAAAATGCTGAGGCACTTGGTCACTGCGGAGAAATGTAGATTTTATATAGAAAAAGAGAAGAAGAATATGGGCGGTTCACGAAGGAGAAAATGTGTGGTGCTTTGGCTTTAAATAAAGAAGGGGCAGGGCAGGGCAGGGAAAAAGAAAGAGAGAGAGAGAGAGAGAGGAGAGTAATTAAAAGACAGAAGTAAANAGGGAAAAGGAAAGAGAGAGAGAGAGAGAGAGGAGAGTATTTAAAAAGACAGATAAAGGTGAAGATTCTGAGGATCCAATTTCGTAAGATCTTTGCAAATCTTTGAAGCAGAGGGAGGGGGGAGCATTATCCCCCACTTGTTCCTTGTCCTGTCAAATTAACAGTTACTCCTCCTCCTCCTCCTCCTCCATGTAATAAAAAACAATTAAAAAAAAGGAAATTTAATGCCGCGTACCCAAATAACCCAATTGGAGGGGTATGATGGCAGAGAGACAAATCGGATAACGGATGTCTTGCTTATTAATTTTAACTGAGGCTGAGGGGGGAGGGGTTTTGGTTTTCTTCTTTTGACTCTGACTCTGAAACACAGTGGTTGAAAGTTGAAACGAGCACAGTTCCTTGGTGAGTGGTGACTTCGTGGGTCTGCTGTCATGCTCACGCCTCATCGCTTTGACCACCAGTTTATGAAATGATCTTTCCTTTTCTGTTTTTCTCTTCAATATTCACTTTTAATTTATCACTTAACTTTCTAATTATATATTATCATAATAAAAAATAAGAATTTTTTATTTGTTTCATAACATTCAAATAAAATTTTAAATTCCAAGTAATGAGTGAGGAACCAAACCAAATAAATATGGACTATGGAGTAATGTTTAGTATTTCATATTTTTTGCAAAATTGAGTTGAATAGTTGAAATTCGGTTTGAAATTTGTTCAAACTTAATTAATACTACTCAATCTTTATTACTCAATTATTATGACATGATATATTGAAAAAATATAGATCAAATTATCAAATTTTATTATATTTTAACTATACTAAAACGTATACAGATAAAGAATACACATTTTCTTTTTCTATTCGATTATGCATGATTGATTACTGTTTTGAATAAATGTATCTCAATAAAATATAAATAAAAAACATGAGAGTTAGAAATCCAAACAAGTCAAATTTATTATTATTATTCTGAAAATAAATGCAGCTTAAAACAAGTTGAATAAGAAATCCTTCTTGACCGATGGTCAAGACGGTGAATCTGCAGTCAACCCACTACATTTATGCTTTTTTCATTATTCTTTTTTAGTTCTCCCAAGCCCAAACCGACGGCGTCGTCAAAAGGAGAAAGAAAGCCGCCTGCCTCCCAGCCCCCTCTGTCACGTACTTGCGCGTCATTTCCGCAAGACCTATACGCACCGTTTTATACACAGACAACATAATCTTTTTCTCTATTGCATTAATCATACGGTGACTCATCTCCCAACGCAAAAGGGCCAAAGAAAAGAAAAAGAGTTGAAAGATCTTTTTTTCTTTTCGCAATCCTCCTTTTGCCTCCATTTTCGTGATGGGTCAGATCTTTAATGCTCTCATTTAACCCTATTAAATACCTCTAATTTGCCAGCTAAAGAAACTAATGTGATCATAAAAGCTCCCCGATCCGATACGATCTCTTGGGTTTGGATTTGCTTCGGAGTTTACGCTCCATCGCTTTTTTTCTTTTTTTCTCTCTTTTTGAGATGATGATAAAAGATGGCAGTGTGGATTTGAGAATCCAATCCAACGGTTCAGATGAGAGGACAGATATTGGAGACGAATTGAGGCTTTTCTTGTCCTTTCATTTCAAAGAGTAGGAGGGAATCTTGAAATTGCCAATTCGTATAGCATGCTAGAACAACCTACGTAATTTTTTTGAAGTCTGTTTAATTGCCAATCAAATAAAATAGAAATTTTGTAAAGATTATGTATTAACTTTTAATATTATGTAATATAGTTATCATTGCATGATACGTAATCTGTATTGTATAACACAATACAATATTAATAAAAAAAATTATATGAACTAATATATTATATTATATTTGATTAAATCTCAATAATATATTATTATATAATTATTGAATATAAATAATTAATAACATAATATCCAAATAAACTCTTAAACCATTAAAAGAAATTTAAATAAATTTTTTATTTTTTATTATATTTAATCAAATATATAAATTTTTATTTTGAATCAAATAAGTATTTATAAATAATATTTGATTAATTATCGTTAATCAAAATGTCACTTGTCAGTTTATATGAAAAATATTATACGATCATATTATTATATTAATAAATATGTCATGTTACTATTAATTATAATATATTAACATATCATATTGTTATTAATTATAATATATTAGTATGTTATATCAACATCACGTAATATAAAAATAATAAATGATATTTTGATTAAGTTAATTACTAATTTATTTAGTTCGAATAAAAATACAAGAATTTATTTTAATTTTTTTAAATAATTTAAAAAATTTGAGATATTATGCCATAATTCATTTTATTCATATGGTTCGAAATATCATTTATTTTCATATGTTACTATATGTATATTAATTTAACAATTATATAATGTATATTATTAAGTTGTTAGTATTAATTATTAACTAAAATCTAATCTTTATAATATAGAAAAAGATTCATCATGGCGTTCCCTAATCATGCTTTGCTATCAATTGGTATCTAATCTAAATATAAAATGAACATATCCAACCTACGCTTTATAATCATGTGTTTGTGATTCTATTAGGATTACTTTTATGTAAAAAATGCAAAACTATGATTCGAGCATAATGCCATGCTATAAAATATATAATTAATAATAGTACTTTTGAACGATTTTAAGATGCACAATATTGGATTTTGGATAATTTTAGATTTAAGAATTAAAACTTTTAAATTTAAATCCAAAATCAATAATAATAATAATAGAATCAAATGATCAAATTGAAATAATTTTCATTGACTTGCTTGAGTAAAGTTTTGTCGTAATTGGGAAAGTGAAAACTAATATAAGCATTTATGTATGTTCTAACTCAAGCTTATGCTTAGCACTTGATAATTGTTTCTCGAGTTTTATGATTTTATTTTTTATATTAAGAATGTGATGTCTCACGTCCGCATGACTTGCTGATTTTTTTATATAATTAAATTGTATAAAATTAATAATAATAAGTCAAAATTAAAAAAATATAATTAAAAAAATTATCTTCTACATCACCAAATGAATTGGAGCACAATGCCATGCCACAAAAAATCTTCATAACGGGCTCAGTCATACTATTAACTAATGGGCCTTGTAATGTAATCCATAATAGGTCCGCTGAGAAAACAACCACATCGTCGCAGTCTCCATCAGTTTGATAGCGGAAGAAATCGCATCAAAATTGAAATTTCATCTTCCGCTCTTTCTTTCTCAGCTCTCATTCCGATCCCCAGAAAATTCAGTTTGCAAAGCAAACCAAAATCAGAAATGGAAGAAGAAAAGGCGGTAGCTTACTACGACGAGCTTACGCGGAAAGGCGAAGGAGCCGCCAGATTCAAACGAGGCCTCGGCTTCTCCTCCAACGATGATCAACACGACGCGGTTCCGCAAAGAAGCTCAGCTTTTGTCTCTTCGTCTTCGTCTTCGTCCTTCCTCAGCAGCTTCGTTAGGGCCTCAAGCCCTGCCACCGCTTCCAAGCTCGAGAAAGAATCTCAACTTCAATCCATTCAAAATAAGCTAAAGAAGAAGCCGGAAAGAGAAGCTAGGGTCTCGGAGAGAAGCAGCGGGGAGAGGGAGAGGGAGAGAGACAGAGGCAAGGATAGGCATTCGAGGCGGCGAAGTAGAAGCAGAAGTAGGAGTAGAGAGAGATACAGAGAAAGAGATAGAGAGAGAAGGAGGCGGAGAAGCAGGAGTAGGTCGCCACGTAGAGATCGGAGGAGGAGTAGGAGTAGGTCGCCGCGTCGAGATCGAAGTTCTGGGAGGAGGAGGAGCAGGAGTTTGTCTCCCCGAGAGCGGAGGAGGTCAGAGAGGGATGGGGAGAGAGTGGGGAATTCGAAGAAGGAAAGAAATGGCGCTGTTGATTATTCGCAGTTGATTGAGGGCTATGATAAGATGGTATGAATATTTCTCGTTTCTTCATTTCAGTTTTATCCTTTTTTTTTTTTAATTTTCTTGTATAAGGTATTTCTTCTAGCTTAGTACATTTATTATTGCGACTTGATTTTTAAAGAATCAGAACCCTAAACTGCTTAATCTTCAATTTCTCAAGTTCATGCCACAATTGTGTACTATCTATTAAACTCATCACGATGTGTGTAGCATACCGAAAGCATGGTTGAATGAAAGAGACGTGGAAATTTATTTCGAAAGTTATTATTAGTACGCCATTAACAAGAACAAAAAGTAACATTTGAGGATTTACTAATTTAGAGTGGAACCTGAGTATGATTGTATTGTATTTGAATTAGGAACCTATTTTTTGTTCAATGTGCCTGACATTGGGAAATTGTCTACAATCCTAAGTCCAGACTGTATGCCTTACATTAATTTTAGTCATGAAACTGTCGGTTCTTTATCCTAAAGAGTGACTTTGTCAATGACCTTTATGTGCTTAGATCTGTCTGTGTGTAAGTGCCTTGCTTTAAGGTGTGATGAAAAGCCATATTTCTTTTGTGAACAGTCACCAGCTGAAAGAGTTAAAGCCAAGATGAAACTTCAGCTTGCTGAAACAGGTAATTTGTCCTATTTTGCATATGGATTTCCATTCTGTCATTTTTTTAGTTTCAAGGGTCTTGATGGTGCTATGTGCCATTCTTCTTGAGCTGTTAATGTCTTGAAACTATCAATTAAGCGTTATACTTTTGGTTGTGAGGTGGCATACTGTTGTTTATCTTCATGGGAAGTCAGTGTAATCTTAAAAATGAAAGTTTGGTAACTGCTAAACTAGAAAGTTGAATTCGTCTTGATGCATTTAACATACAGATGCGATCTCTGTCTAAAGTTTGCTAGAGAGGTCTTGTGAATATTTTGTTGCATGTTTACATTCTTCTTCGCCAATAATGCTTATGCAACTAAAAGGCTGGCATATTAGTGCATGATTCTGTCATATCTTTGTTAATTTCATAAACACAGAACGTTTGCTAGTTTTAAAACTATAAGCTTTGCAAGTCATAAAGTCTTTTTCTATAATTTCTTCATTGTTTCAGTTAGTATGAAATATGTTCCCATGTACTGTCATGACAATGTTAATCCTGAAAGGCAGTGGCTGTAAAATTCTATATGATCTTGCTAAATAAGTAGGTTCCCTTTCAAGGTGTGTGTGATATTTTTTTCTCCATTCCCCATTATTAAATATTAAATCTTGAATGCAGCTGAAAAGGATCCTGCAAAAGGCCCTGGTTGGGAACGGTTTGAGTTTGACAGGGATGCCCCTCTTGATGATGAGGAAATTGAAGGTTAAACATCTATCATATTGCTTCATAACTGTATTTTAGAAGCAATTTTAGTAACTTAAGTTGGTTGTCATTGAATATGTACTGCATATATGAATTTATCTTTACGAGGGAACTTTGTGACCTTTTGCTTGAAATACATATAATACTGAGATGAACAGAGCAAAATAGAACTTACTTGATGTGCTTACTTGTTTGCAGTTGCTGAAGACGATGCAGCACTAGTCAAGCATATTGGTCAAAGCTTTCGGTTTTCTGCCATCAAGGTGTTGCATCTCTCATTTGTATTGTCAGTCTTTCAAATTCCATTTGATGTTCATGCATACCAGTTCTGCTTTTTGTCCATCCATTGAGCTTTAAGGGAGACAATTAGTTTGATGGCTCTGGTGTAGCTGATGTCATGTGAATATGTAGGCAAGAAGGGAGGAGCAAATTAAAGCTGCTCATGATGAGGCCATTTTTGGGGCATCAACAGTTTCTCTTTCCATTACTGCAGACAGTGAACCGGAGGAGGAAAAACATAAAAAAAATAGCAATGATAATGGTCTGGCTATTAGCCTCTTAAGTGAGAAGGTGAGTGAACTCTAGACTACTCTGTCTGTTCAAGTATGTATTTGCATTTGCATGTTGCATTGTAAGCACATGCATTCATGAGAGAAATAGATGATCAGTTATTCTTGCATGATTCTAGGTGCTTGCAAAGCAACCAGGTTCATGGCGTGATCGTGTTCGTAAGGCATAGAGGGATTGGCAAACTGATGTGCAGTCTTTGACTCAATGACCCTGGATATTGTCAGGGACAGCTGCTGGTAAATGGTAATCATTCTGATGTTAACATGGGAGCAGCCAATGGGGGAGTCAATGGTAAAATTCGTACAGCGATAAAAAATTATTTCCCAAACTCATCCAGTTTTGAGCGTATTTCTTAAATCTATATGCTTTTTGCCACATTAATATTAGAAATGTTGTTTCAAATCATGCTTTGACTGAAATTGTGTTTTAAAAGCATCCTGGAAAATTAGACTCACTTTTTTTTTCTTTATCAAAAATTGTGTCTTTGCTGGTGTGGTAAGGATATGTTTCACAAATAATCTTAAACGTTTAAAACAAGATGGGTTTGGGAAATTAGTTTTTGAATCTCTAGGGGTTTCTCTAGCAACTCACCAATCAGGTGTGCTGGAAATTTTGGTGGAAACAAGTAATTTGAAAAGAATTAGCAAGGTGCCAAGATAAAGTCAGAAATGGTGGTAGCTTCCTTGGTGAAGTCCTGAGGTAGAACCATTTTGCTTCTTCTGATATTTGTAGAGGACGGTGGCGTTTCCTAATTTTTAGGAAGCTGAATGTTTCTAGAACTAGCTCTAATTATGCTGACCGTGCATTTGCCAAGTAAAACTAGCTCTAATGTGAAGGACTGAGGAGACGGTTATGCTGGGTGTTATAGCCAAGTTCATCATTGATGATTGTGTTTGTGTGAGTCCATTTTTATACACAATGCCAGCACGATCGTTATTGACCAAATCAGGAACATAAAATGAGAGTTGGTTACAGTCTGGCTCACTAAGAAATTTTTTCTTCTTTTTGTTTTTTTTGTCAAGACATTTTCAGAGACCAGGAATCGGGGAGTTTCAGCGAAAGTTTGAAAATCGAATAAATTGAATTTTATCTTCAAATTGATAAAATTTTAAATAATTCAAAAATTGAATCAGTTTATCAATTCTCTCCACTGTCTTACAAAAAACAAAAATTTAATATAATTTTCAAAATTGAAACATTGAAAAAATACATATAAAAAATAAATATGTAACATCTAGTATAATAATAATAGTACCAAAAAATATACTATTGAAGTATAATTCTGAAAATCGATAGAACAAACCATTGATTTGTCGGGATCGAATCCATTTTGCTGAACAATTTTGAGTTGAAGGTAGCACACGGCTCTCCTTGTGCGGGTAATTCACTAATTTGCCCATGGTTTTACTTTTCGGAAACAACAAGCCTAAAAATAAAATAACAAGAGCTAAGGCGAAGCCCAACAACACTGCTATGCTCTTGTCAGGGCCTGGATAAGCACACTATAACCTACGCGTCATCCACAGATTGGATGATACCCACAGGTGGCCCTCTGTAGTAACCAATCAGGTTCAACCCTATATATTATTTAAATAATTGAAAAAGAAAATGCCCCAGTAAGTCAAAAGAGTCAAGATAATTAAAATGCCTTCTTTTCTTGGTCTCATTCTCCTCTCCTTTCGCCTTCTGTTCCATATCAAACTTGAAACCTCTCTCTTTGGCTTATCTACCGCTACGATCCGTCCGTGCAGCGCGCTCCATGGCAAACAGATGGTTGAGGCCTGAGGTAAGCTCAGATCCACGCCTTTGATTTTGTTTGGCTCTTTTTTTTTTGGGCATAATCTATTTAGGTTAGACTTTAGAGTAAATAAATTGGTAGATCTGATGAATTAATAAGAAATGAATAAACGGTGCGGTGCAGGTGTATCCGCTGTTCGCGGCCGTTAGTGTTGCTGTGGGGATCTGCGGTTTGCAGTTGGTGCGCAACATCTGTATCAATCCTGAAGTCAGGTCTCTCTCTCTCCAGCTTGTTACTCTAAATTTTTTAAGATATTGATGATTTCTTACAACTTTTATTATGGGCTTAAGGTATTTTTTCCTTCTTGTTTCTTTAAAAGAAAATTATTATTTGCGGAGTTGACAATCTATGAGAAATTTGACATTAGTTGAACTTGAAATCTTGTTGCATGCGGATTTTAGCTTTTAGTGATTCCAAGCATTGCATAATTGCTTAGACGACTGTTAATGGTTTTTTTTTTCTCATTAATACGGTGAAGGGCATTTCCAGGTTTTGAATTAATTATGATATTGCTTGCTATCTTTTGCTTTTGTTTTATAGCATTTCTTCAAGAAGAGAAAGGCAAATAATAAAATCTGAGTAGTAAAAGCATCAACTAATTATAGCCTTACTTTTCCGGTTCTTTTCCAATATGTAAATGGTAGTAGTAATTTTTTCTTTTTAACAATAAATCACTAAAGAAGAAAAAAACCCCAATTATGTTATGTGCTATTTTCTCTTTAAATTTATTACAAAATTAATAGATTATAGAGGTGCATTTGAGAAAAACAAAACAAAAATAAAACAAGATGGAAAGATGGTGACAATAAATTTAAGTGCTGAAATGTATTCTTTCTGATTTTGTAATGTCTGCGTTGAATCAGGGTAAACAAGGAGAACAGGGCTGCTGGGGTGTTGGATAACTTCGCTGAGGGAGAAAAATATGCCGAGCATTTTGTAAGAAAATATGTCCGCAACAGGGCACCTGAAATCATGCCCAGCATCAACAGCTTTTTCACAGACCCAAAATGAGGCTTGGCATTGCTTTTGCTTTATGTTGAAATGGAAATGAAAATACAAAAAACCAAGTCATGTTCAATAGCAAGTGATGTCCTTTTGTCTGCTGATTATAACAGAAGTTGTGTTAATTTTACACTTAGTTGATGTGGTTTTAAAGGGAATAAACTCTGAAACTTGTATGAGTTCAGCTTATGTGGATGACTATTTCATTTGCAATATGATTTGGGATTGAAGTTGTTCTGCTCTTTAATTTTTATGCTTTGATTTCCTGTTCCCAGAACTTGATATGATATTAGGAATGATGAAGGTGTAATTGGGCAATTATGATGCAGGAATTGCCTCCTCTGTAGCCGGATTATGGATGGAGGTAATTTAGCAATTATGCCTTTTGACTTTTTGATCAGTTTGGGTTTGGTCAAATTCGAATTTGAATGTTTTTCGGATAGATTTTTGGGTTAAGATAATTTTGCTGAGTTTGAATTCAAACTATTTGAGATGAATTTTTGGGTTTGGGTCATTTTGCCACTTTAGGATTTGTATTGTTGGCTTGCAGAGCTGCAGTGATGACAGTGGCCATATATGGCTGCACAGTATCTGTCCTAACTTCCTATTTCCTTTCTTCACCCATCAGAGCAAAATTAGTTGTGCTCTGCGTTGTCATTTGTTTAGGAAAGATGCTATCAGTTGATTAGGGCGATCATTTTCATTAGGCCCAAAATTAGATGTGCAGCATCTGGAACCTGGATTAATGAACTTTCACTTACTCAAAACCAAAAAGTAGAATAAATTTGACAATGTGGAAACATGTCACGTTTTGCCTACTCAGTACTCACCATAGTGATCATCTATTTCCTTTAAAACACTGTGCTACAGTCTCCAAAAATAACACATTTTGGCAACAACTGCATTCCCGAAAAAACCTATTATCTTACAGAACAAACGTCCTGTTCTCAAAATGACAACACAAGCAACAATTTTGACTGCTTCATGGTCGCTGCTTGCCTTTCAACACAACTGACTCAAACAGTTCATAAAAGCCACAGATAAGATTTACAGGCCCGAGTACATTCGTAAAGTACCATCTACTTGAGCTCTAGAAGGTTTATACAGGCTTCTAGCTACATGTTTCAAGTTGTTATGATACTACACAACAATGAGGACATTTTCCAAGTTACAAACATGCAGCAACTGTAGCAATAGTGACCAAGAACCAGCCAACTGAAATTGGCATGTCCCAAAGGTTTTCATTGGTCTTTGATTTCCCAAGTCCAAAGGGAAAGTTATACCTGTTTCAAAAGAATTTCAAGCATCTATCCCAATGTATGAGAAAATCAGGGATGAAAATGCTCAACATCCATGGAAGGAAAACTGGATTGTGCTATTCTCATTCCTCGAAGTAAATTCTTCGCTGTTTCTCTCTCCTGTAATCAACCATAGAGAAGAATAAAATAAGTGAAACTCATTTGAAACATCTGATAGTTTTGCAAAAAAGGGGTATTGTGAATCATTTGCTGCAAGAATAACAATGAAACTCACTGGGCCAGTATAATCCAGAAGACGGGTACAATACACCTCTGCTTCTTCAAATCTCTTCTGTGCTTTGTAGTGTGTAGCAAGAAACATCAGAGCTTCAACTATGTTTGGTCCTTCTCTCTCTTCAGCTTCCATTCTTTCTAAATCCTTCTTATAGTAGAATGCTGCCTCCTCAGGGTGACCAAGTTCTCTATGTAACTTTGCTAGCCGATGCAGGGCAATTGCTTCTGTGTCATTACAATTTGCTGCCCTTTTATAACATTTGATGGCTTCTTCAAGCATGTGAAGTTGTTCAGATTCATAGCATTGAGCCATTGCAATCCATAACCGAGAATCAATGGGCTGAAAGAAAACAGATTTCCGAAAATAATGCAAAGCATAGTGGGGCATGCCCATCATCTCATACGCTTGTCCCAATCCATACCAGGCTCGATAATCCCGAGGATTTATGTCCACAGCCCGTCTGTAGGCATCAACTGCAGCTGGAGTGTTTTTCATTTCGACATACTCATGGCCCATTAAAGTCCAAGCAGATAAATAATTTTTGTTCAATTTGAGTGCCCTCCTAAAATACATGACTGACTTCTCATGCTGCCCTTTTAAACTGTAATAATTCCCAATAATGCAGCACGATTCAGGCCTGTATTTATCAGTCATAATTACCCTGTGAGCAAGATAACTCAAGGCTGAAAAACATTCCTTTGTGTATAGCACATTAGAATATGTATCCATGTCCTCCACTCGATAAGGGTCATTCCTTAAAAGGTCTTCAAATATGACTTCAACTTGTTCAAACTCCCTAAGACTGTACCGAGCTTTAGCAATTTGAGCCTGTATGTAGTTACTAAATGTAAAATTACCCTGTAGATTTTCATATTTTACTAACGATTCATTGTGCATCCTGAGCTCTTGGTAGACACTGGCAAGAAAGAACTCCTTCATCCAGTGATTACTGAGATTGAGGCTGTTCAAGAGGTCGACTGTAGTACATAATGATTGCAACTCTGACCAGGCACTCCAATTCCAAGGGTAACTATTGACAGATTCCACAAGAACTTTGCGGGCAAGATTTTCATTGCCTTTCTCTTTAAGTACAAGACCATACAAGTACAACCCAAAAGGATCGATCATGTTATTCTTGCAAAGAGTTGATAACTCCCTCTCTAGAGAAACCAATTCACGGTTCACAGTATCACTCTTACCTAAGGGCCCTTCAAGTTCTATCATTTCCTCTTCTTTTCGCTTCTCTCCAGCCTTCATGAAGCAATAAAAGGAGCAAAGTATAGAAACATAAGACAGCTTGAAGAAATCACATAGCATTGGCACAGACAAATGACCAAACCTAACTACAGTTTCCCAACATCTTTATTAAGGTCCCTTTCCAGTTTCCTGCTTCTAGCAGCCACAAACTCTAGGCCCATTTAGATCAACTGAAAAGATATATTAAATGAAATGACTGGTGCTTTAATATTTGCAGTTTGATGAATGCCACAAGTACGATTTACTAAGTTTGGTGTGGAATTTTACAAACAGTCTAAAACTACATTATGGAGTTACTTGGCACTCTTCAAAGTTCCTCATGCAATTTGCGGTTATTAGATGAGGACTAACTCTGACAACTAAACAGCAATATTTTATATAGACTACTTGTGATGGATCAAAACTGTGTTTTTAATATGCTAATCAAGTAAAATGGGAAGCACCTAAGTTGCTCATCTCAAGTATTTTAAAAATTTAACCAAGCAATGGAAACAAAATCATAAATGAGATAATAAGAATTGGTTAAACAAAAGGATATTTATAGTGTAACTTTTTTTGCAGGAAAAGGCATACAAGATTGTTATTATTTTCTTCTTCCCCCTCAACCGAGTAACAGTAATTCTCCATTGAGGCCAAGCAAAGAGGGAAAAAAGGCTACAGTAACTATCCAAATCAACAGCTTGCATCACCTCAAGTTTTTGTTCTTGGTAACAAGGACAATCTTCTTCACTGATGATGAATGATTAACCACCTCATAATATTCTCCTCCATAAGTTTCCACATAAAGTAAGATCATATTATAATATGTGCTTGAGGCCCTCTTTCATTTTCCCTAATGTTTTCTAAAGAGGCAGGTGGTCAACTAACTTATGGAACAAAAAATACTCACTCATGAAAATAGCTAGCACAACAGCACTCTTTGTTAGACAATCAAAACCAGGAATAAGAAAACAGCAAGTGATGCAAATTACAAGATAACGAGTTGAGAAATGAACAAACCAGATAAAGAGCATAACATCGCAAGAACACAGATTTTTTTCCAGTTTGATCCCGAAGCACATGAGCGGCCCTCCTATACTCTCGGCAATCGAAATAAGACTTTGCTAGAAGGTAGAAGTCACCATGTATCACTTCATCTTCCTCCATCACCGGAGTGGACACGTAGGCAACACCAGTGGGTGGTGTTGAAGTGATCTCATTGGTCCGAAACCTTCTGCGAATACTTGAGCTTCCACGCTGGAATCTTGTGTTTGAAGGTGTGAACTTTGCCGGGTCTTGCTCGATTCCCACAAGCTGTTCTGCTGCCCTGTAAATAAAAACAACCAAAGATTCATCGCGAAAAAATACCAAGTAGAATTTCTGTAATTATAAGGAATCAAATTTTATAAAATTTCTGATGACAGATTGCATCTCAATAAGAAACCGGAGCAATAAAGAACATGACTTTATCATAAAAAAGGCATGTTGAAAGCAAAGCAAAGCCAAACTTTGAAGCCCAAATGAAGGCATTAGATTGCCCATAAAAAAAAAGGTTGGATTTCTACTTCAAGAAGCCAATCAAAACACTAGCTTGGCAGCGTTTTTGAGATCTGCTAACACCTTATAAAGACTTAGAATGGCACTCAGAGAAATGGGTTTTTTATGAGAGAGTCAAAACATAGAAATAGCAAAGAGAGGTTAGGATTTAGGGTTCATTAGGGGTTACCATTTGGAAGCAGAGTAAAGGCAACGATCGCTGAGTTGGCGAATGGCAGTGCGGAGCTCGTTTCTGCAACTTTCTTTGGAACTCATTTTGAAAAATAGTTTTGTGGATTGAATTGAAGTGCTAGTAATAATGAAGCTGGCGCCCTTCTTTGAACATCCCCCTCGCACTCTTTTGTATAAAATGGCTACAGATTTGATCGATCCCCGCCCAGCATTTTGAAAACAGAATACAACTTCTTTTAACTGGGCTTGGAAATGGCCCAATGACAAAGTCCAAGAAAAACAAAAACAAAACTTTTTTTCTTTTATTATTACTATAATAAAGAAAAGGAAAAAGATGAGTAATTTGACTATTTTAGCTTTGGGAGCTCCTTTGTTGCTTGCCTGCCTGCGGGCAGGAAGATTTGTTTTGCATTTCTGTTTGAGTGGAGCATCAACACATCCTTTTCCTGCTTGAAAGCGTCTGTCTTCTTCACTGACACAGGGCATAAGGCCCCAAAAAGATGTTTTCTTTACTCTCCAAGCTCACTCCACCCCTCTCCAAAACTGCTCTCCACCTGCCTAAATCCTTCAGCACCACCACTCCACAGCCGCAAAACACCACCTCCGCCGCCGCCATCCTCACCGGCCTTATTCTAACCTCCACCAACCCAAAATCCCTTACCCAATCCCTCCTCTCCCCCTCCATCAACTGGACCCCGCTTTTAGTCGACACCATCCTCAAGCAGCTCTGGAACCACGGCCCCAAAGCCCTCCAATTCTTCCACCTCCTCCTCCACAACCACCCTACCTACATCCACTCCGTTTCCTCCTTCGACCATGCCATAGACATCGCTGCCCGTCTCCGTCACTACGCCACCGTTTTCACCCTCCTCCACCGTATGCGCTCTCTCCGCCTCCACCCCACCCCCAAAACCTTCGCCATCATCGCCGAAAGGTACGTCGCCGCTGGAAAACCCGATAAAGCCCTTAAAATCTTCTTGTCAATGCATGAACATGGTTGTTTCCAGGATTTGCATTCTTTTAATACAATTCTTGATGTTTTATGTAAAGCTAAACGTGTTGAGAAAGCATGCAACTTTTTTAAAGTACTCAGAGGAAAGTTTAAAGCCGATGTTATTAGTTATAACATAATCGCAAACGGTTGGTGCTTGATTAAGAGGACAAATATGGCTCTTGAGACTTTAAAGGAGATGGTGGAAAAAGGTTTGACTCCAAATTTGACTGCGTATAATATAATTCTAAAAGGCTATTTTAGAGCTGGTCAAATTGAGGAGGGTTGGAAGTTTTTTCTGGAAATGAAGAAGAGAAAGTGTGAAATTGACGTTGTTACTTATACTACTGTAGTTCATGGACTTGGTGTTGCGGGGGAGATTAAGAGGGCTAGAAAAGTTTTCGATGAGATGGTTAGGGAAGGTGTGTTGCCTTCAGTTGCAACTTACAATGCTTTGATTCAAGTTTTGTGTAAGAAAGATTGCGTGGAGAATGCTATTTTGGTTTTTGAGGAGATGTTGAGGAAGGGTTATGTTCCGAATTCAACTACTTATAACGTGGTGATTAGGGGGTTGTGTCATAAAGAACAAATGGATAGGGCTATCGAATTTATGGATAAAATGAGGGATGATGAATGTGGACCAAATGTGCAGTCATACAATATCGTGATTCGGTATTTCTGTGATGCTGGTGAGATTGAGAAAGGTTTGGAGTTGTTTCAGAAAATGAGTTGTGGTGATTGCTTGCCAAATTTGGATACGTACAATATTTTGATAAGTGCAATGTTTGTAAGGAAGAAACCCGATGATTCAGTGGTGGCTGGGAAGTTGTTAATTGAGATGGTTGATAGAGGATTTATGCCTCGAAGATTAACTTTCAATCGTGTTTTGGATGGACTTTTGCTGACAGGTAATCAAGGTTTTGCAAAGGGGATTTTGAGATTGCAGAGCAGATGTGGCCGTCTTCCTCGACAGTTTAAATTGTGAAGCCTGTTGTATCTGATTTTGTCATATCAACACTGTCGATCTCATTCCTATTTCTGAGGAATTATGCCTCTTTACTTTCTAAAATGCAGTGATTGTGAAGAAATCTGGTACTTTTTGTGACTGTCAGTTCTTGAGTGCATAGCTGTACCGAATTGGAGGATTTAGACTCGCTGGCTGATCGTTTGCCTTGTAGCACTTTTTGACAAAATCCTTCTGTTGTGTAAAATTTACAGACTCTTTTAACTCAAACCTTGTTTCATTTAATTGCTGCGGGGAGAATATGAGGTTGCTTCTAAGCAATGTTGCCATGTTTATTGAAGTATGTACTGGTGAGGAATTCGTGAGGGCACAAATAATTTTCTCAACCAGCTTTAATGTCAGCTAGAGATGCTTGAACTGAACATTTGTCATCATGAGGTCAGTATGTTAAACTATGATGTTTTTCCTGCCCTGTTTTATGGTTAACTCACAGTGCGTTATTCTTGGTTCAACTTTCGGGAAGATTTGCAAGCTTAATTTACTTTCCAAATCAACCAATCCTAAGCTTTTGCATTGGAGGATGATAATCTTTTTGAATTGATGTCCTCGATACAGCAACTTCTTACTTGCAGAAATGTGTTCCGGAGGTGGGTTTTCTAACTTTTCTTACCTTTTATCTTGAAACAATTGGTCATTTTATTTACATGCAACCTGCAGTGGTTGGAAGTTTCGGTTTCAAAATTTTTCATATTAACTGCAGGTGGTGGAGAGGTTTTCTTTGTAATACTTGGAGAGAGAGGAATAGCAGGCTTCAGTTGTATGAAATGCAGTGTATTATGAGCCTAGTGTGGCATTATCAGTAGTGCTGTCAAGTGTAGGGTATAAAGTTGTCCGAGGATTTAAGGATGCTGTCATGAATAGAGGATTGAGCCTGAAGTGCGAAATGAGGCAGTTGTTATTGGGGGGCATAATAGCATAATTTCTGCTTTGCTACTGGCATTCGTGTAGTAATTTTATTACCCGAATTCGAACCCGTTTACAATACCTGAATAAAATTGCAGCATTAGGACTCGAACCCAGGTCATGCAGGAAAGCACTCACGCCTCCACCATATGGCTAAGCCGTTTTTTTTGTTGTATGTTGATAAAATAATATATTTAGAATAAAGTTAGTTAAGTAACTAATTTGATGATATGAATATATAAATAAAAAATTATTAAATTATTAATTATATTTAAATAATATAAATATCATATCATATTATAAAAGAATATAATTTTATTTTTATTAATTTAATTAGTAATTAACTTTATAAAATACGTAAAAAAAATTATTGTGTATGTATAGGAGTTTGAGTAATTAGATATTCATGAAAAAAATTTTAATAATTTTTTAATTTAATTGAGTTTTTAAATCGATTAAGGTAATTTTAGGATAATAAAAATACAATAAAATTAAGATTAGGGTAATAACTTTTAAAATTATTCAGATATTTAATAAAATTAAGATAATTAAATTTTTATAAAAATAAAATTTAAATATCTTAAAATTATAAGATATTCGATCCCTTGACATCCCTAGTTTCTCTTGTGTGGCTGAGTTATGGCTGCTCCTGTTGGGCTAATAGAAGTGAAGTTGACCCAAGTTAACAGCTGTAACATTGTTATATATATTATAATGTTCAAACTGCCCTTTTTCCTTTAAAGGTCTCAAGGTGTTTAAAGTGTTTGTTCAAAATGGGAAAGTAGGACTAGGAAATGCCCCTGTAGCTGGAAGTAGCACTGAGTTTGCCTGTCATGTGTCTCACCGCAAATGTTGTACCTAAGTTATTAAGGCATGGTGACTGAAAATGTAGAATTAAATATTCCAACAAAGCCCAAGCCCAAAGCCCACCTGGAAGAAAAGGACTGAAGACAACACCACCTTTATGATTGCCATGCCGTGGGGCCCATTGCATGATGGGCAGGTTGGAGTGTGGGCCCCTTTTGTTCATGCGATTTTTCAACTCCAAAAAAACCGAAGCGCGACTCCATATTCTACTTTATGAAAATAATAATAAGAATAATAATTAAGCGTGAATGTGGAGGAGGAAATTGAAGTGATCAATCTTTTCTTTAAATCTATGAAATTTGGCATTGGATTTAGGTGTGCATTTCAAATCTCCATCTCAGGGAATATTATCATAACTAAATTCTATTTACGTTTTTTTTATCTTAATTTTTGCACATTTTTTGAATAATTTTATACATACTTGTAATTTCACAAAAATTAAATTATTAATTTTGTCGTCTATAAAATGCTAATTGATAACGGAGCCAGTGTACTAGAAAACAGCCATCCAACTCTCCTATCAAAGCACCAACGCCTCACTGCTCAAAAGGCTTCTTCTTTAGTTTTGAGTTTGAGATCACCATGGCGGTCCAAATTCCGAGTCGACAGTTACTCATCGACGGCGAGTGGAGAGAGCCCCTTCTCAAGAAACGAATCCCTGTCATCAACCCTGCCACTGAACAGATCATCGGTTATTCTTTTTCCTTTTTCCTCGATCCAGCTTCTTTAATTTTGTTGATTACTGCTTTAATCAGGATCTTCACTTGGATAAGGTTCTGAAATGTTTAAATTTCTTTGACGTTTCAGGTGATATTCCAGCAGCTACAGCTGAAGATGTGGACCTTGCCGTGGCTGCTGCTCGGAGAGCCCTTTCTAGAAACAAAGGCAAGGACTGGGCTTTGGCTTCTGGCGCTGTCCGTGCCAAGTATTTACGTGCCATCGCTGCTAAGGTATAATATAGTTCAATTTTATGTTACAATTCAATTTTATTACAAAAGTGATAATTTTTGTTCCGAATCCAATTATTAACCGATTGATGACCTTGAATCATTAAATTTTGCCACGCCCCATACAAAATAATGCACTTTATTAAAAATGTTACCCGACAAAAGGACATTTGCTGTGCGCTACTGCTGATATCTCGGAATTAGCATATCAATGTGCTGAGCCAAAAATTATGACCTGCTACAGGATGTCCGCTTATTTTTGTTTATTTTAGTCGGATCCAATGGTAGGGGTGAGCAAAACAGTTCGGTCTAATTGCTCTATGGAATCAATTGGTCCAAAATGTTTGGCTTTGTTGATTTTTTGGTCGATTCTCGATTTTAAAATTTTTAGACTAAACCACTCAAAAAACCAAACTAATTTTTTATATATTAATATATAACATTTTTTATATATATTAAGAAGAATTGATAGTAAACTTAATTAATAATATATTTAAAATATATTATTTTATTATATATACGTATACAAACCATAATCATAGTAATTTAATATTAATTATATATATTTACTTATTTATAAATCTGTATTAATATAAAATTACAAGTTATATATTTTAAATAATATAATTTATATGTTAATATTATAATATATGATAGTAAATATCTTACATATTAATGTGTTATAATTATTACACCTTAGTAATGTTTCGTAATATAAAATGTTATGTATATATATATACATATATATAATTGTATAAATATATTATATATACATGTATTTAATATATATAGAATCATTCTTATAACTTATAATAAATTTTATTTATATGATTACACTTAATAACTTTATTAGGTATCACCTTAGTTTTTATAACATATTGTTTATAATTAGCTTTTATTTATATAAACTTTGATATAAAACATTATAACATGTAAGTTGTATCATAATTTCATATATATATATAATAAAGTAATATATTATATATACATATATGTAATTTATACATAAGCATTATTATAAGTTATAATAAATCTTATTTATATGATTACACTTAATAACTTCATTAGTTATCGCTTTAGTTTTTATAACATATTGTTTATAATTAGTTATTATTTATCAAACTTTGATATAAAAATTAAAACATTATAACATATAAATTGTGTCATTAATTTTATATATGTAATAAAGTAATATATCATATATACACATATTTAATTTATACATAAGCATTATTATAATTTATATTAATTTTTATTTATATGACTACACTTAATAATTATGTGAGTGAAGGAACAAATGTATGTTTCTTTTTTTATATTTAGATTATTTGTATATTTTATAATTATGGATGAAGTTTATAAGTTTTAATATTATAATTTGTAAAAAAAAAAAAGTGATAAAATTTTAGTCCATTGGTCTAAAACCAAACTGGGTAAACCAATTCTATGTTTGGTCAGTTTGATCGGTTTTCTAAAAATGTTTGGTTTATTTGGTCCTTAGGTATAGCGGACCAAACCACTCAATCCACCCATTTGCTCACTCCTATCCATTGGTCAAGGTGCTACATTTTGGGTACTTCTACCTACTTCAGACAACTTGTGGTCAATGTTCTTGCTTTAAAACACTATATATGCTCTAGAGAAATTTTATGGTATGTTGTTTGGCTAGCAATTTCATTGCGATGAGATATGCAGATGCAGTCAAGTTTTCCTATACAAATAAACTAAAGTGGTGATGATAACTTTTGCAGATGAAGAACTAAAAAATTAATTCCCTTATCGGAATTCTGTGCAGATTTTTTATTGTAACTGAACACCTAGCATTTCTGTCACTTTCTGAATTTTCTTTTCTATGTTCATCTTTGAATTGGCTTTGTTGGCCCAATTGTGATTACTTTAGTATGTATGAATGGTTCAGATAACAGAGAGAAAATCTGAATTAGCAAAGCTTGAAGCAATTGATTGCGGGAAACCACTTGATGAAGCAGCATGGGACATGGTGTGCTTGCAACACTGATGAAGGTTCTATCTTCTATGGTTCAGCATTTAGCATGTTTTCTTACCTGTTTATTCATTTTATCCAGGATGATGTTGCTGGATGTTTTGAGTACTATGCGGACCTTGCTGAAGGTTTAGATGCAAAGCAAAAGGCTCCTGTCTCCCTTCCAATGGGTACATTTAAGAGTTATGTGCTTAAGGAACCAATTGGGGTTGTTGGATTGATTACTCCATGGTACTATTTGCTTCTTGTTTTTGGTTTGTTGTTCTTTGTGTAAATGGAGTTTACTATTTCTATATATTGTCATTCACTGGCAATGCTATGCTCTCATTTCCTATTAATATGAGTAAAGATCATGTTCTTCTCATTGTCCTATTATAAGGTTTGCTTGTACAATTTATCAAAGCTATTGTGTGCATTGTGTAACTTAGGTTTTTTTTTTTAAATACATGAGCAGCTTGATTACATGAAAGTAGGCCTGTATATTTTGCCTGTTGTGGTAATTGCAAAATAGTTGTCCAAGTTGCAAGTTAAAATTCCTTATCATTTGAAGGCTTAATTATCGCATTTGATATTATAATGCTTTATATCAATTAATTGGAATCACGTGCAGTGGGTGGCTTGAGGACTCTTTAATAATGGCTTTTGTGGATTGTTGTTTTTCTTGTGTTTTGAAGGAATTATCCACTATTGATGGCTGTATGGAAAGTAGCTCCTGCCTTGGCTGCAGGTTGTGCTGCAATACTGAAGCCTTCTGAGTTGGCATCTCTGTACGTTCTCAACTTAGTTACAGCAATTTGTTAATTTGTCAATTTTTATGAAATTTTGAGTTTGCTTGATTATATTTTATATTTGGGACCAAAAAATGCTGCTCATGATTTATGCTTTTTATTTTCTTTATTTTTTCCCAGCACCTGTTTGGAGCTGGCTGAAGTGTGTAGGGATGTTGGTCTTCCTCCTGGTGTCCTGAACATTCTGACTGGACTGGGCCCTGAAGCTGGTGCCCCTTTGGCATCTCATCCCAATGTTGACAAGGTTTAGTTGTCTTTAATCATTTTTTTATTGAAGCTTTTCTATGAACTTGAATTAGGAATGATTGATGATCTGGGTTATTGTAAGATAAATATCAAAAGTGGCATAAATTCTAATTGTTAGTTTTAAACAGATTGCCTTTACTGGAAGCACTGCAACAGGGAGCAAGATAATGGCAGCAGCAGCCCAAATGGTCAAGGTATATTAAAGTTCAATAATTCAAAACTTAGAAGTATCCTTTTGTTCTCTTATTGTTGTCATAGTCACTTTGATATCTGCATAAAATTATTTTATCTTATGTACTTTCTTTGGCAGCCTGTTTCTTTAGAGCTTGGTGGGAAAAGCCCAATTGTTGTCTTCGAGGATGTTGACCTTGACAAGGGTTAGTGCCATCTGAGTTACAATTTAATTGATGTATTGTCAATGTTCCTCATGTAGTAGGACTTGTTCGTTAGAAACAAATTGTTCATAAATGTCTGGTTTCTAAGACCTATCATGTTAGAAAACTATACTCCAGTTCGGTAGGTTGTTCATTGAAATTCTTGGTGATCTTAATAGCTGCTGAATGGACTGCATTTGGTGTCTTCTGGACAAATGGACAGATCTGCAGTGCAACATCCCGTCTTATTGTACATGTGAGTTGCTTAACCACATTGTTTGCTCTTTCTTTATAGGGTTTACAGACACTTGTTCATCGTTCCACTTTCTCTTTTGGTTTTAATATATGGAAGGGGAAATTTTGTAGTAATCCAGAACGAGGTTATTAAACACATGCAGTCATGCAATTTTGTTTAGTTTCAAGCATGATGTGAACCGATCCAGTTCACATACAAACTGGTGTAACTAACCTCTTTCTAGAGTAAGCACATCAACCTAGAAGGCTTCCTTATGGCATGTTGTCCTAGAAATTGGCATAACTATTTCTTTTGGAACACATATCATTTTGCCTTCCTGATACAGTGAAGAAGAGCTATAAATTTCACCATTCTTGTATTTCACAATAGATTAAGCACGCTTAGTTATAATGCACTGCCAGCTGAAAAATCTCATACAATAGATCCACTAGACAGAATTTTTTTTAATCAGGAGTCTATCCTTGTCGCTTTTCCCTTTTCTTCTTGTTTCCATCTTTCTTCTCATTATGAAAATGTACATTTCAATATTTCAGGAAAGCATTGCAAAAGAATTTCTGGACAGGCTTGTGAAATGGACTAAGAACATTAAGATTTCAGATCCCTTAGAAGAAGGTTGCAGGCTCGGCCCTGTTGTTAGTGGAGGGCAGGTAATAATGCTGTTTGAGAACTATGTATCATTTTCCATCCTTCTTTCTTTTTCCTTCTTTTGAAATGGGGAGCAGGGCCAGTAGGAGATGTTAAATTCAGCAGAAATAACCCGCTTCCCTATCCTTCTTCCTGTTCTCCCATTAGTGCTTTTTGTTAAATCCACCTTGTTATGTTTGTTCTCCAGTGTCTCTATGGTTCTCTCGATATGTATTGAGGTGACAGGCTTAGATATTGAATTTGAAAATTCAGTTGATTTGGGCATTTGGCACCCTATGTTACTAAAGAGTCAATTGTTAGACATGCTACTACCTATATGTTCAAAATTTCAAGATTTTGTGCTTAGTAAAATTTATTTCATTGGCTACAGTATGAGAAAGTATTGAATTTCATCTCAACTGCTAAGAGTGAGGGTGCTACCATTCTGTGTGGTGGAGTTCGTCCTGAGGTATCCACTGCTTCTCATTATTTTCACTGTATCTCTTTCTAAACCTGTCACCTTCTCTTATATATTCAACAAATATTTGGCAGCATTTAAAGAAGGGGTTTTTTGTTGAACCAACTATAATAACTGACGTGACAACTTCCATGCAAATCTGGAGGGAAGAAGTTTTTGGACCTGTTCTTTGTGTTAAAACGTTTAGTACGGAAGAGGAAGCCCTTGACTTGGCAAATGACACCCAGTGAGTCACCTAATTTTCTTGTTGATTTAAGTGCAGTAAATTGATATTTTGTCTGCATAAACTGTCTCTAATTTCTTTTGGGTTGTTTAATGATTTCTTTCCCTTCTCTTTCTTGTTTTGGTCTGATTATGCTGATGACTATTTTTTAAAATTTCCAGTTATGGCTTGGGTGCCGCTGTGATATCAAATGACCTGGAAAGATGTGATCGTGTCAGTAAGGTGGGAGTTACTTGTAGTTTGAAGTTTTGAGCCATTCTGCACCTTAGTTGATGCTGTGAATCTCTGTATCTTTGTCATTGAAATTTTTATCTTTTCTCCTGCTTTGCAGGCTCTCCAAGCAGGTATAGTCTGGATCAATTGTTCACAGCCATGCTTCTGTCAAGCTCCATGGGGAGGCAACAAGCGCAGTGGTTACGGGCGTGAACTAGGGGAATGGTATTACTCTGATCATCCAAATTATAGTGTTGCAGTATCATATTATTATAATTTTCAAATGCCAAGCATTTCTGACTCGATGGAAGTCTCTGCATCGATGCTTCTTATATCAACAAAATGCTTTTTCTTCTCCTGGATGACTGTTGGAACTGATTCTAACAGCAGCTGGTTCCTTTTTGCTTGCTTTTTTTTTTTTTTTTCCATAGGGGTCTGGAGAATTACCTGAGTGTGAAGCAAGTCACACAGTATGTCTCGGACGAACCATGGGGATGGTATCGCTCTCCATCAAAGCTGTGAGAATCCTCGTGGATGTTGAAACAAATCTTTTGCACTAAAACAGCGGAGAAGAGGGAATAATATTGTGAGAGCTGAGAGGACTGCTATGTACTATGTATTGAACTGAATACTGGAAAAAGATGGATTATTTTTCATATAGTTTGTTGTTCATTATATTTTCTTGTCTTAGCTGATTAACTGGTATTTTCCTGTCGGCTGTATCGTCACCTCCCACAGCGATGGTGGGATAATGCTTTGTGGTCTCGGTAGGTTGAAAACTTGAAAGGAAGAGAAAAAATCATTCATTCGCTCTATCTGGCGCCAAAAGTGGCTGGATCTGGTGCTAGGCTCTAGATCGGAGACCAACGACGCCAGATCTGGCGTTTTTTTGACGCCGAGATCTCGAGTTTTGGTTTATAGCGCCGGTTGCTAGATCCGACGGCACTGATCGCCGGTATCTTTTAATGTTTTGAATTAGCACAAAATATGGCGGGAGAGGGGAGTCTCAGTCCACAACGTCAAGTACAGTAGAAGCAACAAAAGAATACATTACATCAGCCATCGAAATAAAAAAAGGGCCAGTAAACAAACAATATACAAAAAGGCAAAAAAAAAATCACTTTCAACTTCACGAGCAATGATGACTTATTGCAACGAGAGCATATCAGTACACTGTTGACTCTACTGGAGGAAAAGAGCGAGCAAAAAATGGCAATTATTCCGATTCCAAGCCGACAACTGTTCATCGACGGCGAGTGGAGAGAGCCTTTACTCAAGAAACGCATCCCTATCATCAATCCTACTACCGAACAAATCATCCGTTTATTAAAATTTTTCCTTCCCTTAAATATAAGATAGTCACTCCATATTTCTTTTAAGCTTTATAGAAAATAGAAAATGGTGGTTTGTTCATTGTTTGATACTTCTATTCTTTTTTTCAGGTGATATTCCGGCGGCGACTGCTGAAGATGTGGAGGTTGCGGTGGAAGCCGCTCGTAGAGCACTTTCTCGGAACAAAGGGAAAGATTGGGCCTTGGCTTCCGCTGCTGTCCGTGCTAAGTATTTGCGTGCCATTGCTTCTAAGGTAATTTTGCAAATTCAGCCTTCCTTTTGGTTCTTAGTTGCTACCACTATTTGCTTTTGCCAGTCTCATTTATCCAAAAAATGGATATCAATTTTGGAACCTTACTTTTGTTATCTATTCGAGAAGCCAATGTTGCAAAAATTGTAAATTGCACCCTTTCCCTATGAAAATTGTTTAATTTCTTAGATTTATCCTTCCTACTAAACAATATGTATGCTTTCAAGAAACTTCTGAACATGCTGTGGGCCTTACACTTGCAACGCAAGCTTGTTGAAAAAAATCCATGTTCATTAGATTCACTACCCAAGTGAACCGCAAGAAATGGCGACACTGATATGAGTAAATAGCTAGGTGGAATTAATTAAGCAAATTTAGATGTGATGGTTTTGAGAATTGACTGATGAAGATGTTGCATTTCTTTTTAATCAGAATTCCTGTCAGAGTTTTCTTTTAAATGTAATGCTTGTGTGTTTGTTAGATTCTGCGATTGTTTTGACATTCTTGTTCTCTCGATGAAAGTGATTTGATCTTTTTTATGTCTTGACCTCTTATTTTATGGGTTCTTTGGGTGATCCAGATAAAAGAGAGGAAATCTGAGCTTGCAAAACTTGAAACAATTGATTGTGGGAAACCACTTGGTGAAGCAGAAGGGGACATGGTATGCCTGCAACACCTTTGGAGATGTTATGTTTCCATATTCTGTAGGGTTTTAACCTGCTTTTTTGTGTTTTATAGGAGGATGTTGCTGGATGCTTTGAGTACTATGCTGACCTCGCTGAAAGTTTAGATGCCAAGCAAAAGGCTCCAGTCTCTCTTCCTATGAAGACATTTAAGAGCTATGTGATCAAGGAACCCATTGGGGTTGTTGGTTTAATCATCCCATGGTACTTCCAGTTTCTTCCTGTTGTTTTTTCACTTCTTTTTGTGTTTAAGTAATATTTTTGTTGCTTACTCGGCCACACTGCATGCGGTTGTTTCTTGATGGAATCATCCATGAGTGTTGCTCTTCTCCCAGTCACCCAATACTTTTTTGAGATTTGTGCATAACGTGGTTTTGTTCTTGGGTTTGCTTGTTTGATTTGCCTAAAGTACTTCCATTTGTTATATAAATTACAAAGCCAAGTGAATCAATGTGTTTGCCTTTTAACTCCTAAATTGCTTTCTGATGGACCTAGTTGGTAAATAAGTGCTCTAAATTGTTCCTCTTAATGTTAAAGTATACACTATCATGGAGGCTGCACATTTAAGCGTAGTGCTATTCCATTTGCTTCTTATTAGGGTAACTTATGATAATTGTGGTCCTCAATGATCTGAGACCCTTCAAGGGCTTGCAATAATTACATGGACTGTTGTTCAAAGTAATATCAGCTTTCAATGTTTACCTTGATATTCAATAAACTAAGAATTGCTTCTCTTTTGTTTTTAAGGAATTACCCGCTTTTGATGGCTGCATGGAAAGTTGCTCCTGCCTTGGCTGCAGGTTGTGCTGCAATACTGAAGCCCTCTGAGTTGGCATCTGTGTATGCTCTCTATTTACCTGCACCAGTTTTCCTGTTACTTTGTCATTTTTAATAGTATATTTAGGGGAACATTGGCTTGATTTTGGATTTGGGACCAATATTGATCCTTTCATTTATTTTGCCTTTCATTATTTTTCCTTTTCCATATCAGGACCTGTTTGGAGTTGGCAGAAGTGTGTAGGGACGTTGATCTTCCTGCTGGTGTCCTCAACATTCTGACTGGACTGGGCCCTGAAGCTGGTGCACCTTTGGCATCTCATCCCCATGTTGACAAGGTTAAATTGATTTTAATCGTTTTCTTCAATAACTTTTTCTACAAATTTGAATTTTATATGATTTTTGGCAGAATCACAACTGGGGGATTTGAGGTACTAGACATTTAGCATGACATAATTGCTAATGATTAATTAGCTGCTAACAGATTGCATTTACTGGAAGCACAGCCACAGGGGTCAAGATAATGACAGCTGCTTCTCAAATGGTCAAGGTATGTTGAAGTTCTAAAATCTCATCATTGAACTTTTTTATAATCCAGTGCATAAAATCTTCTATGTGGTTTCTGTGGCAGCCTGTTTCTTTAGAGCTTGGTGGAAAAAGTCCAGTAGTTGTGTTTGAGGATGTTGACATTGACAAGGGTTAGTGCCATGAAAATCACTATTTAAGCATGCGAATTATTAGTATTTCTTATATGATTTGACTTGTTTTTGCAGAAACAAATGGTTCATAAGACTTTGGTCATCTGAACTATCAATGCAGAAAATTAGTATATGTTTATGCTGTTGCTAATTTACTTGCCTGTGCTTTTATTAGCTGTTGAATGGACCTTATATGGTTGCTTTATACAAATGGCCAGATCTGCAGTGCAACATCCCGTCTTATTGTGCATGTAAGTGCATGAACTCATTGGTTTCTTGCCCTTTATAGAGTTATCAATTTCTTTTTTCTATCATTTTACATGTGGCATGAGGTTATGATACATACCAAGGACTGTGTTTCGATATTATCTGGTTCAGACTGACCACAACCAAGAGGGAACTGGTCCAATCCATTCATAAACTGATAAACTGGTTAGACTGAGCACACAGCCAAACAGGACTCTTTGAATCCACCTCAGCAGATATTTAATCCGGCAAATCTACCTGTATAAATCTCAATTCAGCAGGTCCAAACACCCATTGGGTAAACTATTACAGGAGCAGACCAAACTAATAGAAAGGCAGATATCAGTGCCCAGACAACCTGGTGCCTTTAGCTCACCAAAGTCAGCTAACAAACTGAAAAGGCATCGAAACAGCAACTATCACAACCTTATTGACTCTTCCACCCTTCCTAGCTCTTTAATGTGCAGTAGCTTGTCCCCAACCTAGCAGTGAATAAGTATGAAGTAATCTCTTTAATGGCTCCATGTTCCATTGTTATATTTAAGCCTGTCTCTTCATCTCTATAAGCTGTGCGCTGTCATCAAAAGTGTTCTCTATCTCCTTCTTCATAAGTTCATAAGCCCTCTTGTATTGGACAGTAGTTGCAAGAAAATTAAATTTGATGTGCATTCAACTAAAGCCTTAAACCATAAATCCAAGAAAGAGAACACCGTGCTTCTACTACCATGATTTTTTCGATTAACCATTTAGCATGTTATTGTTAGTTCTTCATTATCTTTTTTATATTTCCAACTCCTTCATGAAAAGTCAATATTTTCATTTGTTTCACAGGAAAGCATTGCAGCGGAATTTCTGGATAGGCTTGTGAAATGGAGTGAGAACATCAAAATTTCAGATCCCTTAGAAGAAGGTTGCAAGCTTGGCCCCATTGTTAGTAGAGGGCAGGTAAGCAATTCTTTCAACTGTATGTTTCACCATGTATTCATGTTAGACTGGGAGGAGGGGCTCGAAAGGAGCTCCACAGGTTGTTTAAGACAGATCTTCATACCATTGCTGGGGACAGAGATTGGATAAAAAAGCACAAAATTGAAACCTATCTGCAGATGGAGAATTTAGTATATGCGCTATATAACATAGAAATTATTAGGAGTTGAGTAAGAGTTTGAAAGCCTCAATTTCGAAACTAGTACTATTTTTACCTCCCACTTAAATAATCTATGGTCATTCAAATCATTTGCCTTATGCCAAGTTTTCAAGCAAATCAATTATATTCCATTTTACTCTCCAATGCCAAATCTATTTTTGTATTTGGCTTGATTTGGTTGTTCATTGAGAAAATTTCCTGTGGAGCAATGTGTTTCTTTGTCGGGAATGTAGCCCTTGATCTGTCAACTGGTTTAACTCAAAAGATCCTTATTATGGTATATCTAAGGTTTCAAATTTGCCAGATCTCATCCATATTAATATTTGAGTAATCTGCTGCAGTATGAGAAAGTATTGAAGTTCATCTCTACTGCTAAGAGTGAGGGTGCAACTATTTTGTATGGCGGAGCTCGTCCTGAGGTATAATTCTCTGCTTCTCAATACTTGGCACTATTCTCCTTTCAAAATTCTTCACTTTTCTTATTCATAAAATGTTTGGCAGCATTTAAAGAAAGGATTCTTCATTGAACCAACCATCATCACTGATGTAAAAACCTCTATGCAAATCTGGAGAGAAGAAGTTTTTGGACCTGTTCTTTCTGTTAAAACATTTAGCACAGAAGATGAAGCCATTGAATTGGCAAATGATACCCAGTAAGTTTATGTATACAATTCCAATGAGTCGATCCTTGTCTCTAGAAAATGACAATGAAGTGTGAGTTAGTGATTTGTTTAGTCCTTTCTCTAACCTTTAAGTTTATACCTACCCCCACGCCCAACCAAAAAAAAGAAAAAGGGCTTATCAGTTTGATCAACCAAGTTCTTATAGTTTCTTTGTAATATTATTTAGTTATGGTTTGGGAGCTGCTGTGATATCAAAGGATCTGGGAAGGTGTGATCGTTTAAGCAAGGTAAGACTTGTGTTTGAAGCATATTGCAATGATGCAGCCTACGATGGCAGTTGGTTTTGCGAATAATGAAATGAGTATTTACCTTAGCTTCTTTCATGCAGGTTGTGCAGGCAGGCACTGTGTGGATCAATTGTTCACAGCCATGCTTCTTCCAAACAGCATTCGGAGGCATCAAATGGAGTGGCTTTGGGCGTGAACTAGGGGAATGGTATTTTATCTTTATTTATTTATTTTATTTTTGGATAGTTTACCGTAATCATCAGATGCATATCCAGTTTGTCAAAGAAAACAGAGAAGCCAGGCATTTTATATGTTGTTAATTCCCGTTTGTATAATGAGCAAAGTCAGAGGTAGTACTGACAGATGGGTATGTTTGTGGCAGGGGACTTGAAAATTACTTGAATGTGAAACAGGTGACACAGTATGTGTGCGATGAACCATGGGGGTGGTACCAGTCTCCTAAGCAACGAAGTTGTCCTTGGAAATACAAATACTAGTGTTTGCAATTGCAGGTCTACCAATAATAGTGGTAAAAAGATGGAAAGATTGATAGTAATTGGAAAATCCAAATACTTTCTGTATGTATGATTTGGTTAGTGTGAATCGCTTGCGAGTTATGTTGAAAACAAAACAAAGAAAGGGAGAAATGCTCTTACTCATTATTAACTGGTTTTGTGCTAGCCTTGTACGTGGAAGTAGTGTTACGGACGTAGGTGCGTAGGATGCTATGAGTCGGAAGCAGTTGTTACATAAGGACACTGCTCTCTCAGCCAGAGTGCCATGATTTTTGGCTGTAAACAAACAAAAAAGGTGAGGTGGGTTTGTCGCATGGCATGTTCAGCCAATGGTTGAGGGAACAACTTGTCAAACTTGTATATATTTTTCTCGAGATTGAAAGCTCCATCTCACTTGGTGTTTTTTCCTAGTTTAGAAGCAAATTTAAAGACTGGTTCGTACTTTCAGATAGCCAACTCAGAGATTTAAGGTGCCGCCAACTTGGTGGTCAAAACAGTGTTACGGAAGGACACGTAGGTTTGAGTTTGATACAGATTTATTATTCTACTGGTATGTTTTTATTTCTTGACAAAGATATATGATAGCGAATACCGGCCAGCATAATTCATGTACCGATGGGAGTTGTGGATATTTATAGAATTGGATGTAGACATTACTCGAATAATAAGTGCATATATTCTCTATGCCTATTCTTAAATTAAAATTAAATGAGCAAAAATTCATCATAAACAACTACATACATACTTGATACGTTTGAATATTCGTCCCAAATCCCAACCTAGTGGAGTGGGCCAGCAGCCAACAAGGCAAGCAGTCCCACCACCAAACCCATCCCCAAAAGCCCATCTCTTCCCGCAATAACAGTGAAACGGACGGACAGCAGAGGCATGGAAATATGTACTCAAACAGTTTTGAGTACCTGAAAACTTTCAGGTACCTAAAGCCTGCCTAAGGAAACTTCCTTGCTTTGGCCGTTTATTATTTCTTTTTCGTTTTAGCCACTTATCGTTACCCGGTGGTGTCCGTCTTGTCTTTGCATGTCCAAAATTCTAACTCATTTTATCTCACTAAAACTGCAGCTTCCAAAGTATCCTTCCTCTTTTTGTACCCCACAAGAGAATTTCCTTCTTTCTTTCTTTCTTTTACATTATTATTATTAATATTATTATTATTATTATATCTCTTTACATCACTCACCTCTCTCTCTCTGTCTAACTTTTCAAGCGACACACAATTATTGTCGTACTGCTACTGTGAGCTTCATTTGGTTGGTACTGGATGCCTCAATGTTTATCCAAATCGTACATCTGGGTCATGTGTAGAATGTGAATTCATTTTGTTAGCTTCTTTTACGGAGAGGCTACTCTTAGCTTTCTTATGTAAGATTTCGTTTTGCCTATTGCGCTTTGTGTTGGAGATCTGGGATTTTTGTTGATTTCGAGATGGGGAGCTCAGACGAGAAGGTGGTTGCTGTCATCATGGTCGGTGGACCCACTAAAGGTATGCCTTTTATGTTCTAAAGACTGTGCAGAGACAAGTTTTTCATGGGGAAGTTTATGCACTTGGATGTTATGGCTTGCTCATTATAGTTCTGTTCGGATTATTTGGTTTAGATATGAAGTTTGTTCGAATGAATAATGACATCTTCTGCCTTTTTTCTTTGGTTAATGTTCATAATTTCGAGTCAAATTAGTGAAAACTTCTATCTTTGGACTGAAAATTGAAATGCTTTCATTATTTCCTTTGGATTTGATGTGGATTTTCGATTCAATGTGAAGGTTTGACGTGGTATGACTTTGATATTTTGCATATTGCAGGCACTCGATTTCGACCATTGTCATTGAACGTTCCAAAGCCTTTATTTCCTTTGGCCGGACAACCTATGGTTCATCATCCAATTTCTGCTTGTAAAAGGGTGCGATGTTTGATCTATATCTAATAGAATATAAAAATGCACTTTTTGTTTAACACTTCTGGTATGTGCTTAAGGTCAATGTCTCTGTTGTAGATTCCAAACCTAGCCCAGATCTATCTAGTTGGTTTCTATGAGGAGCGTGAATTTGCAATGTATGTCTCATCAATCTCTAATGAACTAAGAGTTCCTGTCAGGTAACTTCCTGCCTTTGTGCTCAGCACTCAGCTAAATATACAATGGTCATGAGAAGATTGACATGTCTTTATGATTGCTAAATCTTAGTGCTAATCTTCCTTCTTCTTTTTTTAACTTTTACACTGCTATTAGATACTTAAGGGAAGACAAGCCACATGGTTCAGCTGGTGGACTTTACAACTTCAGAGATCTGATCATGGAAGACAATCCGGTTTATTTCTTAACCTGTTTCCTTCATAGAGGCATATCCTTTTGTCTTGACACTTTCTTGTGATTTAGTAGAGTGAAATGGACAGACATACACAGATTCTAATTTGTACTTTTTGTTCATTCATACTTCACTTTCACACACTAATATAGATGTGTTGTGTGCTTATCTTGTTGCAGTCTCATATCTTCTTGCTGAATTGTGATGTTTGCTGCAGTTTTCCACTGCCAGAAATGCTTGGTAATTTTCTTTGCAATGTTTGACCATGTGTTATATCAATCTTAATTTTCTGATTAGAGTTTGTTGGTGATATCTTTATGTTGCTAAGTCTCTGGTGTCAATATTTTAGGACTAAAATGTAGTTGAGACAGATGGAATGACTGGGAGGTTGTTGCTTTTAGTTTTATATTTGTCTTACAGGAGGCTTAATTCTGCCTTTTTTCTTTCTTGATATGCACAGAGGCTCACAAAAGATATGGTGGAATGGGGACCATCCTAGTAATCAAGGTTGGTCAGCTGAAATGCAAGATGTTTACATAAGGAAATTTCTGTCATTGCATGATCTATTGGTATTACCATGTACTTGTGTAGTTTGGCCTCATTCTTCTCTTTATAGGTTTCAGCTGAGTCAGCCAGTCAGTTTGGGGAGTTGGTAGCAGACCCAGTCACCAAAGAACTGTTACATTATACGGAGAAACCTGAAACTTTCGTATGTGCAGTATCAGAGATTTGACTACATTTACCAAAATTTTCATTTTTTGTTTTTTCTTCCAATGTTTGGATTTAAGGGATGCTCTGCTCTAATATCTTTCCATAATGCAGGTAAGTGACCATATAAATTGTGGTGTCTATGTATTTACCCCAGACATTTTTACTGCCATACAGGGTGTTTCCTCTCAACGGAAAGACAGAGGTTGGTATAGAAGATTGTTAAATGAAATATGTGTTCTTAATTGCAAGTTGCCAAGCTGTTGTGGCTCTGTACTCATTTAAAACACAAAATGAATGCACCGGCCTGTTATATTATTAGGGGATCACTTCAAGCTATAGAGTTTGTTTTTCATTTTGAAGTTATGCCATCTTTCCACATCTTGATCAAATAGAAAATTTTGCCTTGGCTCATATTCCTACTACATCTAAATATAATTAATCTTCATCATGCTGAATCTGAATCATGTTTTATTTACTTATAGCCAATCTGAGACGTCTCTCCAGCTTTGAAGCCCTCCAGTCAGCTACAAGGTATGTCTATCCTTTTTCTTTATTTTTACAGAATCACAGCAACAATAGGTGCACTCTACATATTTTGCTCTTCTTTTGTCTTAATCACAGTAGTAACTTTTGCACTTGGTTTATGTTCATTTCTATTTCCTTTGATATCAACCTAAGCTGAAAAAATTATCCTACATGGCTTGCTATATTTTTTCACATTTTCCATACAATGTGCAATTAATAGATTAGAATAATGCAACTATTTGCTCTCCGTTAATAAAGTTTCATTTTTTTTCCCCAGTTTTTTCGAAAGCCATCAAAATGATTCTAGGCTTTAATGCATCTACATAGGTAAAAATACATGCAATAGGCACACTGATTTACTGGGGATGGAGTTAAAATCTAAACAAAACTGAATCCTTCACACATTTTCTTGGGGCTGTTTGAACCCATATTGTGGTTTTAGATACTGGGTGGTACCTCCTGTGGGCATTTATTTGTATAGCAAAATACTTAAAATATGTTTATTTGAATTTGGTTGCATTTATTTGTTGATACAATTATCATTACCCCATTTTGGATCTAGCTGAATCCATATGTATATCTCAACATGTATCCTGATATGAGTCCCTTTATCAGGAGTCCTCCCTCAGATTTTGTAAGGTTGGATCAAGACATTCTGACTCCTTTTGCTGGGAAGAAGCAGTT
Organism: Theobroma cacao; assembly: GCF_000208745.1. NCBI lineage: Eukaryota > Viridiplantae > Streptophyta > Magnoliopsida > Malvales > Malvaceae > Theobroma > Theobroma cacao. The sequence goes on from NC_030852.1 coordinate 230,203, forward strand.
GTATACATATGAGACAATGGATTTCTGGGAACAAATTAAAACCCCTGGGTAAGTCAGACTGTTGTGGGGTGCTATTTGTTTCAATATCTTCCACCTCTGCTTTGTTTCTATCCTCTGGTTTTTGTTTTCATTTTTAATGATAATGAAAATGGAGAAAAATCAAATTGAAACATCAAACAATACCAAGACTCAAATGTGAATTGCATAGCTAAAATGAAGCAACATCATTTGTCCCTTCTAGTAGACCTAATTTTTCTATGTCAATATCTGCAGAATGTCCCTAAAATGTTCTGGTTTGTATCTCTCCCAATTTCGGTTTACCTCTCCCAATCTTTTGGCTAGTGGGGATGGTACAAAAAGTGCCACCATTATCGGTGATGTTTATTTTCATCCATCGGCAAAAGTACATCCAAGTGCTAAGGTAATTATATCCTTTTATTACTTTCTGATCATGATGTGGGCATACCATTTCGGGAACAAGATGGTGTTGCTTTGTCCCATTATATGATCATTCTCTTTCTTTACTGTTGTCTGCATCATCTATGGGATTGACTAGTCTGCGACATGGTGAAACAGGTTGGTCCCAATGTCTCAATATCAGCTAATGCACGTATAGGAGCTGGTGTAAGGCTCATCAGTTGTATCATTCTTGATGGTGTTGAAATCATGGTATGACCAGAGTGAGATTTTGGAAGTAGTGAAAATTTTAGGCCTTGAGCCTGACACATGTACATTCATTTTCACTGTTCCGATTTGCGACGCATTTTTATTCTGTTCCAGGAAAATGCTGTTGTCGCTTATGCGATTGTTGGGTGGAAGTCTTCTATTGGGAAATGGTCCCGTGTTCAGGCAAGTTTAACTTATGGTTATTTTTATGTGACATATTGTCAATGACTGAAAGGATGTTGTATGTGTATTTTTATGCTAGTTTTGCAACATAATTTGTTGCCTTGATTCATTGATGATGTCTTAATTATGAAAAAAATGTGATGTCTGATAACAGTATTAAGTTCGATAAAGGAATGTAAGGAGTGAAATACTATTATGTTTTATGTCAGTCAATCCCCACTTAGCTTATCAACTTGATGAAATAAAAAGAAGACCTTTGTCTCTTTTTCTTACCTGCCATAGTGTGCTAAATTGAATCAACTTGTTGCAGGCTGAAGGAGATTATAATGCCAAACTTGGGATTACAATTCTTGGTACTTTTTTTTTGGAGTGATACAAGTCTTTTATTATTTCCATTAGTGTGATGAGATAAAAGTGTTGAATCTGGTATTGGCACATTTGTGGCAGGAGAAGCAGTGGGTGTTGAAGATGAAGTAGTGGTCACCAATAGCATTGTCCTTCCGAACAAGACACTCAATGTCAGTGTTCAAGATGAAATCCTTCTATGATATCCCAATTACCCACCATCCTATCCTGTGCTGTCTGCCCCTTATTGTATTGCAATGGTCGATGCTCTTTTACATTTTGTCAACCAGGAAAAGCGGAGCATTCCATAAAGGTAATTTTTCCATATGTAAATTGACTCTTAAAATCAGAATAAAAGGAATTTGGGTGGTTGTATTATCTATGTGTGTTTCTTTTTCGAAAAGTTAAATGCCAGAATCGTTAGCATTTATGGACACTTGTATTTCCTTTGCTCTTGCCAGTCAGTCAATGCTGGATTCATTCTGCGAGGCATAAGGCTTTGTATCTTGCCTTGCTACAACTATAATCAAACACAACGTCATGCTTCGCCATTTTAGGATAATCCGATTAAGTTGACGACATCATGATGTCATCACCTGTCAAAAGCAGCATTGATTCATTCCATGTCACATCAGATTGCACTCATCAGCTCTTCGATTCCAGTGGAATAATTCTTTCTTGTTTTTGCAACGATAAAACCACTCCCATTTCCACGCAAAGACTTGTAAGAAAATTTAGCTAAATCAACTGAAAATGGATGGTCAAGGCCACTATGCATCAACTCTTAGTGACTTTGTGTACAGATAAGTGCTGCCACTCAAGTCGGTGCAAAGAGAAAATTGCATCCAACAAGAGCTCATCTCTTCTATGTAAAACATGTAAAAATAGAAAATAAAGAGAAAATTAGGAAAAGAATTAAGTTCCCAAATGCTCTACTCTACTTGCCGCATCAGGAAATTTGTTGTATTGGCTTCTTCCCAGCAACTTCCGTGTACCATGATTTCCACGCTTCCATGTAATGAGAAAACAGGTCCCTTAAAGCTGCATTATCAGATTATTTTTTTTACTTTAGATTTTTTTCTTGCTATATCTATCATGTCACAAGGAGGCATCAGTAATTCCTCCCAAACTATGCATGTGCATAATCGGCCAAGATGACACGACTAGATGGTGCAACTACCTAGAGAAAATATCACAGAAACTGAGAAAAAGTACCCATGTCATGTCATCTCAAGAACCTCATTTTCATACCCAATATAACTACTATGTGGACGGACACAATACAAAATACAATTCCCTTCCCAATCTTCAATAATTGAGCACATCTAACAGGATATCCATAGAAAAAGCCTTATCCATTTTCTGCTTTACCGCTACAAATTAGCCCTTGGCATTCACTATTGGAGATGTATATAAAACTCAACTTATTACCGCATTAGCAATGGGTTAAAATGCACGCATTTGTGTAATAGAGGATTAAACTATACCTTACCTTGGTTGTGATATTGAGGACGGTAAGTGGAAGCAAGACTCTCCCAGTCATGAACCCGCTTCACGTTATTCTCAGAGTTACCACTCCTGCTTAAGTTTACAGGAGCAAAGGGACCAAATTGGTAGCTCTTCGAACCCTGTTTTGAATCCTCCCAACTCCTTCTATCAGCCACAGCCACCAAATTTTCAACTTTTATTTGCTTTTGCATCTTCATGCACTGCTTCACATTCCCCTCATTTGAAGAATCGACCTTATTCCTCTTGCTAATGATATTTGTAACATCAGTTCCAAACGCTCTTTTTCTTGACTCGTGAAGAACCAAGGCATCAGCGGATCCTTTGTCTGATTTCCCGCTCAGCCCCAACCACCTAAAAGCAGGTTTCCTGGTATCTACAGTATGAGTCTGCAAAAAATTAGATCAACGTTAAGAACTTAAAAGCACTATCACTGTTACAATAACAATTTCAAGGCTGCAGATATCTAAGTTAAAGGAGTTTGAGTTCATTTTTTTAGTTTTTCCAATGATCTATTTACCTTCTCAATAAGATTCATGGAAGACAACACGTTGGCAATGTCATACAGCCGCCTTACTTTTGCTGTTGAATCATCAAATGAACAACACATTAGTCAATCAGTTTATCCGTTGTGGTTATGTTTCAATTGAGGATGAAGGGGGAAAAGCTAAGATTTATTACTTCTCATTATTGAGGTGTTGTGAGCATTCCCAAGCAACAACCTGGCTGCTTCGTCAAGTGAGATCAACTCAGCCTGAAAAAGAAGTTACTTAGAAACACCAAAATGAAAACCCAAACAAAGTAATCCGATGGCAATTCACAGAGAGCAAGAACAAGGAAGAGGTTTTTACTCACATTAGAGCAGACAAATAGCTTGACAAAATTCTGAGTAAGTAGCCCCAGGGATTTTTCCCTTCGGTTATCTGCAAAAAAATCAGAGATAGTTCATGAGATGTCATCAAAAGCTGACAATTAATACTTCATTGAATTGCACTGATGGTCCTATTGACAGTGACTTGGTTTGCATGTCAAGTCAGAGCAGACCATTTCAATTTTGCACATGAATGAAACATCAAAATCTCAGGGCAATTAAAACAAAAACAAAATTGATTATTGTAAATCAACACCCAATTTACCAATTTTGGACGACGCGGAAGATTTAAGAACAGAGGTAGGTTTTGAAGTCTCGGTCTGGCTTCCAGTGTTGGGATTGGAGAACCCTTCATCATCTTCGTCGTCGTCGTCATCATCTGAGACCTGAAACCATTAGAAACATAAGCGGGGTTTTTGTTCAAGGCAAAAATAAGTAATATGTTGTGCATACCTTTGCATTATTGTTGGCATCTAAGTTTTTGAAATTACTACTGAAACCTTCTTCCTACCATAATAACATGAAACCACAAAAGAAATCAGCAACCTTCCCTTCAAATTTCAACCTTTAAACTAAAGGAAACAAACAAACAAAGAAGAAAAAACTTTGAAATAACCTTTAGATCTTGTAAAGCCTTAGGAATTGCCGCAAAACCTTTCCATGTATATTTGTTCTTAGCCTTTCTCGTAAGAACCTAAAGATCCATCAAACTTTACACGTAAATCATAAACCAAAAAAATATATTCATATTTAAAAAGAAAGAGAAACAGATATGTACCCCAACGCTTTCCAAAACATTGACAATATCGTAGATCCGGCGTCTCTCAACTCCTGCAGCAAAATCCGAAAGAGAAAGACATAACTCAGATCCTAGAAAATAAAACAATGGAAGGTAAATCATTAAAGAAAAAAAATCAAATAATAACCTAATTTTGCGGCGGCTTCGTCAAGACCAATCAATTCAACGTCTTCCCTATTATACAAGCTTAAGAAACTGCAGCGTAAAAAGAAAAATGCACACGTTAGAATTGAAAAAGAAGATCTAGAAAGAGAGGGAGAGGGAATTGAGATTTACTTGGAGCAAAGAAGGCCGAGAGATTTCTGCTTGCGGCTATAGGTGTAATGCCGGGAGGAAGACTCGGGAAGAGAAGAAGAAGAAGACATCGGCATCTTGAACTTGCTCAAATGGAAGGGAAGGCGGAGTGGGCGGGCGTGTTAAAAGGAAGGAGAAGGTTGAGATTTGCGGGCGTTGGCGCCTGGCGGGGGCTGGGGGGAGGGGGAGGGGGAGAAATAAAATTTTGGGGAATTGAAAGAGAGGGATTTTGATAGGGAAATGGAGGGATGGGAATTTAAACATTTGAAACAGGGAATTGGGTGAGCGGGAATTTGAATTCCGTTATAACATACATAACGTCTATAATATTACTATTGCTATTACATTTCACGCTCCCGCAATACACCATCATCTCTACGCGCCTCCCCTAAGTTGTGTGTATGACCTTTTTTCCTTTTTCTTTTTCTTTTATAATAAATTCTTTTACATTATTAAAAAGTTGAACAGCAGTTTGATTATCATATTATGTCCAAGTATTCTTAATTGCTATTTTGAAGTTGAATAAACTATTTTTCCAAATATATAAATATTTCTTAAATTTTATTTTAATCTAATCTTTAAATTCATTATCATCAAAAAGTCAAATTAAAAACAGTATATATTTAGGAGACAAAGTGAGTTGTAATTTGGACAAGTGTGTTGAATAAAATCTTGATGAATGAATGGTGATGTAATTTTAGGTACCACGTGACAAAAATATAGTAAATATCATAAAGGCTAAATTAGATAATCCTTAGCAAGCAACATATTAACAAGGAGGAGGATAATAGTATAAAATAAAAATGTAAATGAGTCACATTACTTATAAGCTACTTGAATTTGGATTGGTCAATACTCAAGCTCAACTAGCTCATTATCACGCCGAGTTCGAGCTATTTGAATAACAAATCAAGTTGAATTCAAGTTTTATAATATTTGATTTGAATTTTATCGAATCTTAAAATTTTTAATAATATTTTTATATAAATTTTGAATTTGAATTCTAATTCAAACCCTTGCTCAAATCGATTATAATCAAGCTTAATTAAATCGAGTTCCAAAAGGGATATTATTTTTTCAAATGAAATCTTAACTGTGAGACCTTGACCTTTATAGATTCGTAAAGGAAAGTATACGCGATATCCCTAATCAGGGATAATTTCGTCATTTTCTTAGTAAGCCCATAAAAGTAAGATTTTTAACAATATTATGACCTAAGTAGGCCTAAGGCATAAATGGATGGTGAAATTAGGGGTAAAATAGAAAGAAAACCAAAATTTTGATGATTTTCACGGTAGGGGCAAAATAGTCATTTTTCATCCCGAGTTAAAATTTTAAGTTTTCATGAACTCGAGTATGTCTAGACCATTATGAATCTTGTTCTGGTGTCAAAAGAGCAAAAACATTGCATAAAAAGATTGGAGGAGAATAAGCTAATTTGTGGAGGGGTAATTTGGTAATTTCAAGGGAATGGATAAGATTGGCTATAAATATCTTTCTTCCAGCAGCTTCTTCTCCCATTTTCCAACAACTTGTCTTCTTCTTCTTCTTCTCTTTCACGTTGCTTCCAACCTCCATGGAAGCTTGATATGGAGCTTGCATGATTTTCTCTCTCTAGCTCTAGTTTTCATACTTTTGAGCCCTTTTGAGTAGAACTCTTGTATTCTTTCACTCTCTCACTTCAAAACCCTTGATAAATCTTATTTTCATACTTTCTCTCACTAGTTGGGCATTCTAGAGAGAGAAAAAGAGAATTATTCCATTTGTGTGGAAGCTATTGGAAGAGAATTCAACTACAAAGGAACCCTAGGGTAAGTGATGAATTAAGTTTGGTTTTTAGCTGTGAATAATGGCTAGTAATTTGGAGTATGAACTGTTTTATTGTTGAGTATGTTCATTACTTTTTAGTGATTAAGATAGTGAACATAGATAGCCATTTAATGTGGCAATTGAAAGCTAGCTAAGAGATAGCTTTTAAGGTTCATAGTGTGTGAATTGACCTATTGCTTATGCTAATGTGATCCTAGGTTCTAATGAAGTCCCATCCTTCCAATTGGATCATTAGGGGAAATAGAGTCAGCTAAAGGCTCAACAATAAGTCGGTGAGTGGACTGCCTATCAAAACTATTTTGAGAATGTGACTGTTTTGTACAAAGTGTTTGAATGATTTTATACAACTTTTCTTAAAAATGAGTACCTTGGGAACAAGCTCTTGAGAAATGGTTTATGTTGTGACATGTGACTATTATTGATTCATGCACTACCAAATTGCGTTGATATATATACATGAATATATTATTGTGTAATGACATTGACTCGGCTATGTGCGAGTAAAGAGTGCGCATAAGCCGAGGATGACCCAGTTATGTGCGAGTAGGGAGTGTGCATAACCCAGTGATGACCCAACCATGTGCGAGTAGGGAGTGCGCATGAGCTGGTGATGATGATGATGATGGGATGGTGTGCATGATGATGATGGGTACACGTATTTATGTATACATATGTAAACATGTGTGTTGTAAGAAATTTATGAGTTATGTATATGGATGTAATGTATGTGAAATTCGGTATGTTAAACTTTGGGAAGTTGTTATGTATTTTTTATTGGTTTTGAATATTTAAGCAAGGTGGTTTTCTTTGGGAGAAAGGGAAATTTTACATTGGTGCCCTGTATCTCGCTGCAGCGAGAAACTCTAGGGTTTGAGAGCCTTCACCAGAACTGGTTCTTGCTGCAGTGAGAATGAATCTCGCTGCAGCGAGATAGTCACTGTAGCTTCTCGCTACAGCCAAAAGGAATTCTGCTGCAGCGAGAAACTCTCTATTTCATCAGCTGAATTTCGTTGCAGCGAGAAACATTCTGTTTTTGGGTTACAATTTCGCTGCAGCGAGATTGAATCTCGTTGTAGCAAAAAATTTTCTGTTTTTGTCTCCTATGTTATCTAATTGCTACCCTATTTTTCATTTCTTTGCTACCATATTTGAGCATAGACTTCCAACATTCAGGACTAAATGAGTTAAGTTTAAAACGATGAGGTTTAGTGAGAAACCCTCGGCCAGTTAAGAAACCCTCATTTGGCTAATAACTTAATCCCAACGTCGCTGCAACGAAAATTCATTCTCGTTGCAGCGTAGCTATAGCGAAGATTTGTTGTCGTCTTTGACTTGCTTGCGTAATATTGAAGCTTTCATTATTCAAATGGTTCGTTATGTATGGATTCATGATTTTCAAATGATTAATCATTTAACAGCACGTTTGGTTCGCGGAATAGGCAGGAATAGAATAGAATTGCTATTCTGTGGGAATAGAATAAAGTGAGAATAGAATAGAATAGTTATTACTTTGTTTGGTATTATGAATGGAATAGAGCAGGAATTGCTATTATGACTTATCACAGTGTTTGGTTGGTAGAAATAAGATTGGAATAAGAAAGGAATAGGTGATAAAAAGACAAAAATGCCCTTGACCATATTAACAATTATTTTCATAAAAAAATAAAATTATCCCTATTATCATTTAAATACACATTTATCCCAAAAGATAATTACCCATCATAATTATATTTTTTCCCAATTACTAAAAATAATTATTATTTAATCACATATTTTTATAAATAGATAATTATTTAAAAATATAATTTAATTATATTATATTTTATCTATCATAATCAATTAAATTTGTGTATAGATTTTTTT